>NC_024801.2:19400823-19704621 GCF_000309985.2 Brassica rapa | reverse complement strand
ACCACGTACGAGAAGGAGGCCGAGCCGGTTGATGAGTGCACTTGCGTTACTCCCGCACACGAAGACGTCGCCACCACCTCCTCTTGGAACCTTGTGAATATCTCCTTTGTCAACACCTTTGCCATCTGAGACTCGTACGGGTGCGTTGTTTTGAGCTCCGGGATCGACTTCGACGACTGTAAATCGCACAAGGCTTCGTTTGTGTACTTTTTATCAAGAAAAGATACGTACCCTTCGAGAAAATCTCTCAAGGAAGTCTGCTGGTGGACGTAGCTGCTGAAGATAAACGGAGCCGCTGCATTCCCTAGTCGAAAAGTCAGCGCCCCAGCCAAAAACGTGTCCTTGAGGTAAACAGGAGCCCACTGCTCTCGATCCTGAAACAGGCCCCGGATGGTTTCGTGATTCGTCAGCCCAAACCGAATGATCATTTCCTCCCAAGCGACTTCAAACTCCTCCACCTTGAGATAACCGTACACCACTCTGTTCAGCGCCATACGGAACGACTCAGAGTCTTGCACCCCAACAACGCATTGCAAGACGTGGGTCAAACTAAGACGGTGATGAGCCCTAGGGAAAACTTCAGAGACTGCAGTCTGGATCGACTTGCAATGCTCCGTGACGAAGGTCAGCGGGGGACGGCCCGACACGCAGGTAAGCCACGCTCTGAAGAGCCAGACGTAGGTCTCGGGGGTCTGGTCAGCAACCAAACCACATCCGAGTAAGATGGGATCTCCATGGTGGTTAATTCCAACGAACGCCACGAGAGGGAGCTCGTAGGCGTTTGATAAACACGTCGTGTCGAAGACAACCACGTCGCTAAAGTGAGAGTAAGCCGCCCTGGCTCGAGACTCAATCCAGAACACGTTCCTGAGACACCCGTCGTCGCCGAGGTCCATGGAGTAGAAAAAGTTTGGGTTTGTAAGCTGAGATTGGAAGAAGAAGTCTTGCAAGACTCTAAACCCTCCTCCTCCTCTGAGATCCAAACGCCTAGAAGAGTGCAAGTGATCATCGCTCGTCTCCCCATTAGAGTCAACAGCATTCGTCCTATACAGCTTGA
Organism: Brassica rapa; assembly: GCF_000309985.2. Classification (NCBI taxonomy): domain Eukaryota; kingdom Viridiplantae; phylum Streptophyta; class Magnoliopsida; order Brassicales; family Brassicaceae; genus Brassica; species Brassica rapa. The sequence goes on along the minus strand of NC_024801.2, from coordinate 19,703,564 downwards.
TGGTACGGACTTGGACATCAAGAGGCGGTTCATGTTTTCTCTTGGTAGCAGCAGCAGCACCATCACCAAACGTTTTCTTATGAGACTTAGAGTTATGAGCTCGTTCAGGATCAAAGGAGTGGTTGTGTTCCAGTTTAACTTCATCGACTTTCCATCTATCGAGTTCGATCAATCTCAGGCGAATCATGGCCTGACAACCGGTTCGTGTCTCTTTCCTCCTTGTGCTGTTTGGTTCTTTAACCGTCTTGAAGCCTTCGCAGTTGCAGCACAAGACGGCGCCGCGTTTCTCCTTGCTGTTACGCTTTGTCCACGAGGATTTGACCCTGATGGCGAAACCGAGGTCCCTCGCGTAGGAGTTGTAGTAACTGTAGGCGTCGTCGTAGGAGTCGAATTCCATTCCAGTAGCGGGTGGAGGAGACGCCGTCGAACACTTTTCGGATTCGTTGCTTTGAGGTGGGAAGTCATCAAGCAATCCATCGCAATCGTGGAGGTCGGGAGGAGGATTGTCTCCGACGATTGGAAGGTCGTCGTCTCCGTCTTGTTCTACTACGACCAGCTGCTCGCTGCTCTCTTCGATCTGAAATCACAAGCAGGGTTTGTTCATTTCGAATCAGGTTAACCACTAAGTTCGAATAATCAAAATCTAAGGACAACACAAGAGAGAAGGACGTAACCGTGATGCAAAGATTAGAGTTGGGGGAGAGAGATTGGTCGGGCGGAGTGTAGACGTTATTACCACTCATCATCGTTCTTCGCTGCGCTGGAGAGGAAGCTGTCTGTGGAAATTGTTTTAACAGTTTTGACCCCTTTGCCCTCTTTAATTCGAAAGTTCGGGGGTCATTCAAAACAAAATTGTAACTTTGGGGTCGATAACTACAATTTTTAATTTCTTTTTGCTGCGTTGTTATTTTTTCATGATTCCACCTTTATTTCTCCAATTTTACAATAACAATTATCTAGAGATCTGTTGTTTGTCACTGAAACAAAAATCCTCTCTTAAGGACAAACAATATCTTCTCCGGGAAGTTGGTGTATGTGATGGTAATCTTATAGCACGAGGAGCCAAACCAAAACTGATCAAATTCCAAAATGAGCACAAATACAAAATGGGCTAAAGCGGAAGTCCGCGTACTGCGTACACAGACAGAACCTTAAATAAGTATTAAGACCACGAAAAACCAAAACAAATATCAACATTACAAATCAAAGCAAAAGCAACAAAATAATAGAAATTACAGATGAACAAGGAAGCTACAGCTCAAATCTCAACCACCTCCTGAAAATAACACACACTAGTCTTAGCCAAATCAATTTGATCTCGTTTTTCCATGTTATGTTTCAATGAATAGTAAGAACTTAAAAGTTGCGTTACCTAGTAAAATCGGCAACAATAGCAGCCCAAAGTGCTCCGCATAGCCAGCTTGGAGAAGCAACAGAAACCTGCAGCAAAGGAGGATCTCTCTCTCTCGCAAACCTCCTTTCTCTACTTATTATAACAAGAGGGGTCCTTTTTGCCTTCTTTACAACGCGCACTCACTTGCTTAAGCTCATCTCCGAGTATCTGCCACAATAATACATATGGATTACACATTTTCTTTTTCGCAATATCTGGTACCCAACTACTACTTGAAACCTACTAGACCTAATACATTCTGCACCCCCAATTCAAGGTGGTTTCATGTCTCAGTATGATCAATTTAAAAAGCAGTTACGAAGATATAGCTTCAAAACTCACCTACGAGGCTGCTTGTTTGGGTTGCTGTTCGACCGTTGTGGTTTCCCATTGTTTTTAGCCTCTACATCCAAAGGAGACTGGCTTAATTTCAAACGAGCTAAACAATCAATCTCTCTTGCCCTTGTTACTCTATTTCATTTGGTCAATGTAGTAATGCGAAACAACACTTTGAATCTATTACTAAAGAAGCGTAAACAACGCTGGAGTAATCACATCGAACATATTCATTCCTTTGTACCAGTTGCCAATCATATAATCTATTACTAAAGAAGCGTAAACAACGCTCGAGTAATCATATCGAACATATTCATTCCTTTGTACCAGTTACCAATCATATCAAGGTAAATAATCTTTCATATTCTCTCCTTAAACTATTTAAAGGCCAGATGCTTCCCCTACTATACAGCAAAACAAGATACAGTAAACATCTGATGTCAAATAAAACCACTTACCAGTTCTCTCCATGGGTTTCTCTTCAACATTAGGGTTATTCGAACTGTTCTCTTGGCTGCCAAACAAAAGAAAAATGTTAACTGGTAAATGCTTCACGCCACACTCATATATCAGAGAAGTTCGATTTAGTTACATGAGTTCCAACCAAAAAAGTACGCTACTGATCCGAACAGTTCGGAAATGCAATTATAGCGTGTAACATGCATTTTGCAGTGGGCAACAAATATGAGAAATCACAAATCTAAAATCTCACATACGGTTTCTTTAGTTAAAGCTACATTGTAAGAATACTCTTCCTCTAGTATAAAATTAAGAGTCAACACTTAAGCATATGGTAATGTGCAGGCTGATTAGCAATAATGAGAAAATAAAAACGACTAATTAATAAACCTGGAGGATCCTGCAGAGGAAGGTAATCCTGGTTTGTGTGCTTGGTAAGAACCTTCAATTGCAGCATAAGGTGGAGGATATGAAGCCCCCAATGCTCCCGGGCCAGTCAAAATTGGCAGCCTGTCAATAATATAAATAAAAATAGTAGTAATCAGGAACTAGCTAAGGGTAAGGAGCTAGGGAAATCAAACAACTAACAAAGAGCAGACAAATGAAAGCAACAATTCTGATTCTGTTGGGCCAGCAAAAGACTAAATTATCACAAATAACAAAGCATGCAGGAAGTCAACTACCAAATATGAAGTAAATGCGTAAATGCAGTACAGCAATAAGAAAGGACTGCATACCATGTCATCTCGGGATTTCCAGTACCATGTTCTGGTTGGACATATCCTGGAAGAGCCATTCCAAAGGTCGGAACACCACCGTGCTGGCCACCGAATTGCATGACTGGACATGAAAAAAAATATGAGCATCAAAAATAAAACTAATCAGACATGCATATTAGTACCAGTACAAACAGCAGGAACTGATCTCAAGAGCTCTACACATGAGCAAGGAAGCCAAACGGCTCAGCATTATTAGCTTTTAATTTCATTAGAAGCATGAACTGATTCTTGAAGATGTTTTTAACCATTCCAACTAAGGATGAACGGTGACATTCAAGAACAACTTACCAGGCAGAAAAGCATGGAAATTGGGATTGCCATGACCAGCCGCCACGCCACCGTCTGGACCCATAAATTGTGTCCCTCCATACATAAAAGATCCCCTTCCATTAGGATGGAGAGCCCCTTTTCCCTGGGCCAGTAAAGCACCAGTTTCTGTGGCTGACTCTGTTTCACCAGAAATATAAAGATTTTTTAATGATCCAGTTTACGGAGGAGAAAAAGGCAGCAAACTAGTAAAAGCTAGATGTTGATCACAAGCCTGATCAGGAGGTTGAGTACAGCTTTGGTAAGTACCTTTTGGCATTCCCCGGATTTGCATAGGCGAAGAAACATTATCACCTTGATTAAGCACTTTCCCAGGGGGAGGAGCACCTCTACCTTGACTAGTAGTCTGAGAAGGGGTAGTGCGTACCCACGCAGTGCTAGGTTTTGCACTCCCAAAATTCTTTCCAGATGGCGTAGGGCTTCCATTAACGTGCAGTCTACCCATGCCAGCTTGTAAATCCTTTTGTGCCAAGTTACTGGATGAACCTGAAGGATAGAATGGAGGAGAAGCTGAGTTTAAACTCGAAGCAACTACATTTATCCTGGCTTCAGTCTCTATGCTGTCTGTTTCTGTTGGTGCACGTCCTGAATCAACGTGTGACACTTTCACAAACGAATTCTGGGACCTACAGATCCAGCAACACTAAAATTAGAGATAGAACATTCGTGTGTTAACTAGAGAAAAAAAACAAAACTTAAAGACTCACAGTTTGGTTTGCACAGAAGGGGCTTGAGTGCCCTTTCTCAAAGCGACCTCATTTCGTCTGGGCCCTCTCCCTCTTGTGACAGCCTTAGGATACTGATTTTGGTGTCCATTGTTGGTAAACACTTTAGAATTACTCCCTCGAGAATATCCATGCTCCTGACCCCTACCCTGACCACGTCCTCTGGCTTGGCCTCTCGAACTCCTCTTCTATGTTCACAAAGTTTTATCAATCAGCTTGAAAATTAAAAGGAGATAGAGAAGAAATGAAAAATGTATTGACACCGCAAGAGGAAAAATGTCAACAAAAAAAAAATGAATAGGAGAGAGAGAGATGACTACATCATATTGCTTTTCTTGTGTATTCATCTCATCATATTTGTCATGTCCCCATTTTCTTTCATCTCGGGATGGCCAGAGCCTCCTACCACCACGCATTCGCCTACACAAGCAAAATCAAGACCAATATGAATGGATATAACTAAGTAACTTGTTTGCACAGACACTAAACAAGAGGAGAACGGAAGAGCTCGGTAGAGTATAAAATAGCAGTGCTTATCTTCTGCTAACAAATAGGCTAGACTTAGACGTTACGATTCACAATCAAAGTTCATGACAGAAAGTAGTTTCTTTAGTATACTCTCCCTCCATAGATACATACATTTGCATGATATAATAATAGTTCCGTGAGTTACTAACTAGTGTGGAGAAAAAAACAAAATCATATAGTAATACCTATTTGGGGCAGCATCCATCTCCTGAAACCTGTCATCATGCATATAAAAAGCTCCAGCAGTTGGCACAGCAAAAGGCTCCTTCTGCTTTGGTTCTTCTCCATCCACAACAGAGTCCTCCGTCTCAGCTTCCACTCCCTTAGGCTCAGCCTCGCCAGCAATACTTGTCGTCTTGTATTCCATGTTGTTGTCATCATCTTCACCATAATCACCCTCCTCCTCTTCATCCTCTTCATCATAGCTATCGTCACCTTCTATGCGCAATCCTTCATCTGCATCGTTATCAAACTCCACGACAGCACTCTGTTCATCGGATTGATCGGAATCGTTATCGGCACTCTGAATTTTTTCTCCACGGTTCTCATCCTCATCATCGCTAGCTTCTCTCCTCCTTGCAGCCAAGGAGCGCTTAAGTTCCTCGGGGTCGCTCTCATAGTCCGCCTCTTCTACGCCATCTGGGGCCATAATCCTCTAACCGCCACCTCCTCCTAAGCCAAACCATAGACGAAGAAATTTTAATAGAGCAATAAGTGAGTAAAAAAAACCCCCCGAAACCTCACTCGACACTAATTGCAGAAGAATTATGGAACAAGTATAATCTTAAGGAAAGAAGAACACCGCAAAAGACCTCAGAGTCGTCGATTTGATGGAGAAAGAGAGAGAGGATACCAGATATTAAGGGAATCTGGTTTCACGACTGAGAAGAGATCCGCAGACCCTTGATTGGTTTCTTCTGGCGATTGCTTGAGTTATGAGAGGGACGGAGGGTAGTTACTTCTTTTTTTTATGTCGAGAGTTTCGTTTAATATTTACATACTACTAATATTATCCAAGTTTTTCAAAATATCTGCAAGATTTAAATATCTTGTTGAGTTTTGTAAGATTTAGCAAAATTGACCTGGCCTCTATATACCATTTTTGACCTGGCTAAGAGAGATATTCATGGACTGTTTCAGTTTGGAAAAAAATATTATACACGAGGTTATGGAGATTAAGAGAGATATCTACTCATATTACCAAATGTTTGGAAATTAAGAGGGTGATGTTTTTGTTTTTGGCCTTAAAACCCATATTACCAATGTTTTTTTTTTCTATTTAAATTATAGCGGAGATCAGTTTCTGACAATGACAATGAAACTCTCCCTTATCTTCTCTCCTCTCTCTCTGCTGCTCCTCATTTCCCTCTTCACTGCCAAGAATATACGTCTTCACGAACCCTACTCCTGCGGTGGTGTTAAAACTGTACCACAACCAAGCAAAAGATTTTCTTGATCAGTCTTTTAAACAGAAACAAATTGAAGGAACACAGGAACAGAGATGCAAACAGAAGCCCTATGCTATGTCATGTTTGTAGATGCGTTTAGAAGCAAACCACCAAAATGTCCTAGAGCAAGCAGCATATCTTATAATCAATTAATCAACCACAAATGTTATAAGACTGATGGGTTTCCTTCACTAATCATACATACCCCACTGTTCTTCAGACTCGTTCCCATTAACTAGCACAGCGCTATCTGTAGAGTCAGCGTCCACCACAACACCCTCTTCTTCCGCATTCTCTTCCTTCCCATCACCACTCTCTTCCTCAGCTTCCTGGTTCTCCTCTTCTCCATCTCCCCCAACCTGTTCACACACAGGCAGTACCAAACTTATGAAGCCGTCACGGTCTAACTTAAAAAAAACTAGCGACTGGACATCATTTGTTTTTAAAAAACCATCGCCCTCAGTGGCACGCAACGTCAACTATGCATACCTCCTCGAGAACATCCCCGTGCTCAAGCCTCTCTTCTTCTTCAATTTGCATGATTCTAAAAGCTTCCACCAAAGTTGTGTAGTCTCTGTGTGTATGACTGCCATAATCCCCAGCAGGAGGATGGACGCCCCTGCAGCATAAATGAATACAAGTACTTTGTCTATGAGGATCCTGGAAACTTCAAATTAGAGGGGATAATGAAAACAACGTTGGGGTTATGTTTATACAGGGGTACTGATTCAAACCGAAACATGACTCAAAAAGGATGAGTCCAACAATTAAATTTAAAAGTGTCCCCATAAGCACTGTTTCTCAGAAGAAGCTAATCACGCAAACAGCGTCTGAAAGATACCTTGTCTCTGCAGCCCTTTCTTCAAGGGATAAGGCAACTTGCCAGTCTTCAAACAGATTGGGATACTCTTCAGGATCAGCCAGAGATTCAGCAGCCTTTGGGCTTATCTACATGCAGATCAAAAGTGGATCAAGAAACGCTGTGGATTTCTCAACATGCAAAGTTTGGATATTTAATCAAAAGATGAATAGGAAGAGTGTCTAACACGAACCTTGGTCAAATCCTTTCTCCACAGTGCCACTATTTCGGAGACCCTGCTCGGAAGGTACGATCGTGCTATCAGAGCAGCTTCAGGTATCCGATTACTGTAACCAGACAAATATCAGAATAGATGCAACTACCTGCAAATATATGTCCCAATGTAAGGAGTAAAGACGTACCTTTCCACCAAAAGATGCAGGCAGTCTTCTACTTGACCCAACATGAACAAGCAAACAAAGGCGACATTATTCTTTCCTTGCTCTTTGGCTATTGCTGCCAGCTTCGTCAATCCTTCTGCATCTCCCAAGGAAGAATAAAGTAGTAACAGACCACTCAGATCCACAGCATGCCTCATGCATTCCTCAGCCATACCCAGCTAAGTGATCCAAGCATGGGAAGAAAATGAAAAAAACGCATATTAGCTCTAATCTTTGTGAAAAACTTAGAACACTAGTTGCAGTTAAAAATGAGTCACCTTCCCAGTGGACATCGCTAATTCTCCAAGTTGCTTCCATTTTGACTCACTTTGTGCTTCGACAGCGATGTCCTGCCAAAATAAAAGAATCGGACTGCAACAGATTGGTAAGTCAAGGAAATAAAGCTTCTCCAATGGTAAAACCGACAAACTGACCTTTGCGACCTCCAATCTACCGAGCTGTATGGCCAACTCAAATCTGTAATCAGGGTCAGTAGCTACTTCCAGAGCATCTTCTGTCATTCCACGTGATTCCAAAAAGTGCGCCACACTGACAACATGAACAAATTTTTGAAGTTGAGAATCATGATGTGACCTTGGATGCATGTTCACTAATACGATAATGCAATCATAACTGAAATAATACAAGTGAATACACACTCACATACCTATTATGATGCTCCTTAGGAATTGAAGGTAAGACTTGATTAGCCTGTTCCAAATCTCCACGCATGACAAGAGTCTTGTACTCAATCAAAGTTAAAAGTAAAGTGTAACCAATAATGCTGTAAACAATAAAATTGACATAGAAGTGAGAAAGTTACAACAACATTGGTCAGCAATATTAACTGTAAAACATCTGCTTACTTGAACTCTTTGTCAATTAGATAAACTCGACTTTGATTAGCGAGATAACCCAACAAGTACATAGGTCGGTCCAGATGATACATTGTCGTTACCTGTAATTTAAAAGGAATATTGAACATCATTTACAGTAAAATCAAAACACGTATTTTCCAAAAACCTAGAGCTAAGCCTTACCTCACCACCAACACAGTAGTTAAGCCTCCAAGAAGAGTTGGTATAGATAAAACAATCCCCAACCCATAAGCCAGTCCGAACACGTTCATTGGTTTCATTAAGAAGCTCAAATGCATCCTCAATGCCTTCCTCATCAATTTCTTTACCGCCATCCATATAAGAGGAAACAATGTCGCGCTACAGCAGAACAGTATAAAACATCTTAAAATCATGTATCGGACAGCAACAGGACAAGGAGAACAAACTAACAAAACTCTATCAGAGTTCTGGTACACTACCAAACTTTAAAAATATCCTTACATTGAGCTTAAGGATGTAGAATGATGAATCACTGGTAATTGCAACTAGATCGCCACTGTCAGCCCAATAAAGATTCTGAGACAATACAATAAACAAGAAATATTATACATGAATAAGAGATTCTGTAGCAGAAAGAGCAGTATCAATCTGGTTTTGCGCTTAAAGCCCAGATAGGATACTATCTTCTATTTCTCCGAGAAAATATTTCAGAAACTGTAACCTATAAACCACTCAGCTGCTAGAAACTAATAGAGATATTTCTGGCATATAAGCACTTACTTTCACGGTAACATCTATTCGCCTAATCAATCTACATTCCGCCCAATCATAGAAGCAGATAAAATCACTTGAGCATATAGCCAATAACGTCCCGCCAAAAATGCGCTCTGCTGAGAACGTAGGCCTTACAGTCTTCTTTTCCTGCACATTATCAAAATAAGCTGTCAGTGTATGTTAGTGTCATTTAGATAATCCGACACACAGAAAAAAAATTTTTAAAGCTGATAAGTGGAAAAAGAACGTGCCAAAGGAATAACAAACCTGGAAGTTCTTGCTGAAGATCTTGATCTTTGACGAGCTTTCCCTGACAGCATGTTCCCCCTCAGATGACCAAACAAATTCCAGGGCCGAGCCAAACGACCTATTTCTCCATGCCAAGGCAGTGTAAATGATGTACTCACCATCTCCACAAACAACGACAAACCTACCATTAGGGTTGTGCTTCAGGCTCTGAAAAGAAAAACAGAAACATAAATGACAGTGAGTAATCACAAGCTTTAAAAACGAGTAAGGTCGTATTTCAACTAATACTAATAATCTATCAAATAGCCAAAAACAAAATAACTACAAGCAGCAATTAAAGAAAAACATTGGCACTACATAATCACTAAATTTTCAACAAATGTAAGAAAATGAAAGGCCACAGAAGCGAAATCGTATTCCCTCCATTACCTAAAGCAAGTGACAACGTATACAACTAGAAGGATGCCACTTACTTGAGGATAAAGATCGCAAGTTCCTAGCTCTTTAACAGCCAAAGGCAGTCTCTCACCATCAGTAACCTACGTAAGTCCACAACCAAATGATAAACATTGTCAAAGCTAGTTTTATATCTAAGAAAGACAACAGTGTAAAAAAGTGTTCCCAAACCTCATCTGTGCCAACGCTCTTGATGTTCACAGTATGTATCTCATTGTGTTTAGCCCAAATAATTTTCCCACTGTTGTCCATACTAGCCACTGGTATTTCACGGCCAAGTTTCACCATTGTGGACCCTTCGTCATAACCAATTACAACCCTGGAAAATGATATGGTGTTATCAAAGAATCTTATGTGAAGATAAGTGTACCTTTGGCAGGCCATAAGTACTGACATCGTAGGAGTTCAGAAACTTACCGGTGGGAACCTTTCATGTGTCCAATAGCCCAAACCCTCTCAAGGCCATAGTTCAATGTATTCTCCAGCCTAAAGATCAAATATTACGTAAAATTGTTGGATGAAACTACTTAGAGGACTTTAGAAAAATTGTAGGAAACATATAAGATCGAACCAATACTAGCTCCGATAGATATATTATACGAATTACCTGTACGTGGTGGCATGCCATATGCGAACAGTTCCATCCTCGGATCCCGTAATAATTATTGGGAGCTCTGGATGGAAACACACTGCAGAAACATTGTGTGTATGACCGTCAAGTGTTTGAACGCAAGTTTTTGTTTGGTAGTCCCACACCTGCTTGCACAAGACATTTATGAGCAATAGAAAATCCTGGAGGAACCTATGCAAGCAATACATATGGAAATACACAAGCACACATATATCGCAAACGAATTACAAAGAAGCAAGACATACGAGTACAGACCTTAGCAGTATGGTCATCAGACCCAGTGATAAGGTATGGTTTGTCCCCACCAGTAAAGTAGTCAACACAATTGACCCCTTTCAAATGTGCATCCAAAGTAAAATTTGGATCCGGAGAACCAAGATTCCATATCTAGATAAAAAAAATAAGACGCAAAAAAACAGGAGAAAGGTTTAGCATCTCATGCTGGGAATAAACAAACAACATGTATCTCAGGAGTCAAAGACAAATCTCTCACATTAATGGAACGGTCAAGCGATGCACTAGCAAAAGTATTGGTGTCTTTGGGATTGAAAGTCACTTGCATAACATAATGGGAATGTCCTTCGAAAATCTGAGTGCAAACCCAATCCTTCTCCCAGTCCCAGAGCTTGATGAGCATATCATCTGATGACGATAAGACATAGGGAAGGGTGGGATGAACAGCAACACACCTAATGTAATCAGCATGAGCCTCAAAGACTTTGATCTTATCCATCGTGTTGTAGTTGTAGACACGAATGAACATGTCATCAGCTCCAGCTACAACCCACTGCTTGCGCGAAACAAACTTAGCAGACCGAACTGCACAACAATGACGTAGACTCAACAAATGATGTGTGGAAGCATGAGAAGAAGGAATAGTGATAATGAAAGGCTGTTGATCATACCAGGCAATTCAGTCACCTCGAAAGACTTGACCATAGTCTGGAGAAGGAGCACATAAGTGTCACGAGTTATAAATAAGGAAGAGTATAAGATATCAATTATCAAACTTACCTGTGTCTGATAATTCCAGATGCAGACTGTTCCAGAATACAAACTCGCCAGGATCCTGTATCAATTAATAGATTAATGTTTCCTACACCAAATAAAAAAAATCTGAGAATGGCACAACACAAAGCAATGGAGAGGTGAATTCAAATTACCATGGTTCGGTAGGATGGAGGTCTACAGATTTGACTCTTTCTGATCTTTGAAGAAACTTACGCTGATCAAAACATATAAGCGGGAAAAGGTTAAATCAGGAAAGATAAGATTGCAAGAGGTCCAAATCGAAGCATTACCTTGATCTCGAGTCTCAGAGGCTGTGTGTGAAGAATTCCAAAGAAAAAAAAGCATAAAATGTAAGTTAGTGGCGGAGAGAGAAGAAAAGAAAAAGAGCTCGTACAAGTTGATGATATTCTTCTAATTCTCTCGAGAAATCAAAAACACACACACAGTAACGAGTTAGTTCATTTCTGCAGAGTATTAACAAGCAACCTACAACAAAAACTCATCGATCCAACTTTTGTTTCGATCCGCGAGGACCTTTTAGTGCAATGCAGCTCAGTCTTTCGTCGAGAGACGATCATAATGTTCCAAGTAAAAACTGAAATAGATCTAGGAGGAGAATCGAGAGAGATCATATCACTAACCATGTTTGCAAGTCGAAACGAATGTCTCTAGCGGAGATCGGCAGGGAAGAAGGAGAGTAATGCAACGACGATAAGGGGATGCAGAGGATTCTACATTCCAGTGCGCGTGTTGTTGTTGGCAGCGAGGTGATCCGATTTGGATCTGAACATCTCTCTCTCTAACTCATGCGACGTCGTTTTGTTTTTTCAAATCACGCACGCGTTATTTTCACCCAGCCCAGACATGACGACCGTGTATATTAATATTTGGCTGAATCACACAAATCTAATACTGTACAATCAACAAGTAAAGATTACAAAAAAGCAAGTATATTGGACGTTTGAGGATTCAATTGACATAATAATAGAGTATGATGAAGAACAAGGGGCACGTTAAGCAAGTATCCAGTATAAAAAAATGAACGAGACGATAACAAACAGTCGGATGGTTCACGCACGAAGCAACGTTAAAGCATTCATTCGAGAGTCTAATGGTGTTTGTTTGTTTTTTTCCATATAATTGAAAATGCAACAAAGAAACGTGTGTTAAAATTTTCAAAGTGACTAAAAAAAAGCTGCAGGCAGAGGTAGTGGTCCAACATGGCTGAACTTCTTCTTTGCCCAATTCTCATCTCTGTACATACCATCACTTTGTTCATCAAACCCCTGCATAGACAATCATTCCATTTGAACTCGATTTCTATATTCAGAGCAAGAAACTAAGGGAGATTTCAATGCCAAAGGAAGTGATAGTATCATTACTTGAATGGAAACGATCCATAGGGATCTCACGCTGCTCGCGTTTAATGCAAAGGTACTCAGCTAGCAAAGCCATAACAGCAAGCCCCGTGCCATTAACAACCCACCATGCCATAGACGAAGGCCATCCACCATTGAGGATGCACAAGTAGAGATGTATGATATAGAGAGTCGCAGAGAAATCTAGGCATTTCCTTGCTCGCTCCACCACAAATATCATGTACACAGCCCTGAGTTATACCAATCAAATCACATCAAATCAAATCTTCAGTACACTATTGAAATGTATATATAGAGAGGTTTCTTAACTAACTAACTAACTAACCCTGCAAGTGAAGTGAAGAGGAACGAGGCAATGACACACCAACCGGTAACGGTAGAAGTAGTGAGAGTAGCGTAATCGAAGAAGTAGACAAGACTAAGGCGAGGAACGCGAAGGCCAAGGAAGAGGATCATGAAGACTCCGAGAGAGAGGTAGAAGGAGCATTGAAGGCAGATAATCTGGCCAACGATAAGCCAAGGGTCCCATACAGCTGTGCCATAGAACATGGCTACCTACACGAACGAATCCTCTAAAAACTGGTGCGAAGTAATCAAATCTACAAGCAATTTCTAAACAATTCCCAGATCTACTTTTTTTGGGAGTAATCTACAAAATTTCTGGATACGAGAATAGGGATCAGCTGAGTCGGCACAGCTAGCGTCAGATGGATCCCTTCTTATGACGATGGACGATGATGATACATAGGAAACGAGTTTGGAGAGATAGAGAGAGAGAGAGAAAAGGAACCTTTCTTGGTATCTATCACCAGCAACAGATCGTTCAGAAACCCTATCAAACGTTTAAGAGCGTTCATTTTAGGAATATTGTGTAAAGACCGCATAGCGCAGTGGATTAGCGCGTTTGACTTCGGATCAAAAGGTCGTGGGTTCGACTCCCACTGTGGTCGTCTTTTTTTGTTTTTTTTTCATTTTGGTCGCGTGTGTTTGGGTTGTGGTGGACCAAAACCAAAAACATTATAAGAAAAATGAAATACTGTAAATTGTAGAATCCCTCACAATTATTCATTCAATTCCAATAGTACATGTTTACATAGTCGGTATAATAATTGGAAGAGAATACAAATATGGTTCCCCTTCAAATGACAATAAAGTCGCAAATACAAATGGTACAACAAACAAAAGAGAAGAGATGAGCCGGGGGCATCAGGCCACACCAAAACTCACCATCCCTCCTTGAATCAACAAGCTTTTTATTGAGCACGCAAAAATCCCACAAAACAAAAACTAAAACCTTACAACAAACACTAAACTCACACAAGATCCCCCAAAAAAGCCTCAAGAATGAACAGCTTTGCCTGGTTTAAGAGGCCATAGGAAACAGATCCTCGTTGTAACTTGTTCCAGGCGATATCTCCAAACAATCTTCCTCACCTCCCTTGTCACTTTCCTTCTCTTCTGCTGCTGCTGTCTCGCTGCTAAAAAAAGAAATGTTATTTCTCTTAATTTAAGACCACACATTTTTTCTATCATTATCATTTAAGTATGAGCCCAGACCTGTGCATATGAATGTGGTTCTGAGGTTTGTCGGTGCATAAGCAGAGGAAAGAATCATCATCTCCTTCTGGCTTCTCAGTTTCATCCTTGGTTCCCAACTCATTGGGGTCACAATCCAGGATGCAATCACCAAAAATATGAGTTGTCTTTGGGTTTGGCCCATGTGAAATGATACAGGTATAGTCCTCAGAGAGCGCCATCTCACGTGCAGAGAGCGAGCGAGAGTAAGCCTGGCTGGAGATAATATCCATAGGAGATGAGCTTGATCTCCTTGGGGAGTTATGTTCCTCTGAGTCATGAATGTTAAGCTCCTCTTCAATGTTCACCGCATCAGAAGACATGGAAGGGGCAGCATAGTTCTTAGGCAACGAATAGGATTTAACACAAGAACCAAACAGCCTGGGCTTGATTTGAGGGGCAAGCACGATGTTGAATAAACCCTCCTCATGGCCTTCCTCTTCTCCAACGCTGGAGCTTAGAAGAGAGAGGCCAACTTTGTCACAAGCCCATCTGTTACGAAATCTGGGAGATGAGGGAGCAGCTGGATAAGACCTGGGGCTAAAGAGGCCACCAAAGATTGTAAAATCAAGAGGAGAAGTAGGACTCCTCCCTGCAGCATCAGACTCTTTAGCGACAAAGAAACGAGGGATGCTAAAGAGTGGGGCGCTGCTGCTAATGGGTTTCAGATCAGAAGTATCTGAGGAGTCTGGATCAGCCTCAGCCATTCCAAAATAAAATTTTATTAAGCTGATGAGATTTGTGTGGATGATTTTACTACAACAAAGTCATTCATTCCTACAACAACAAAAAAAAAACACAATACTTTCTCATCAAAAAAAACAGAACCAAAAAAAAAAAACATAATCTATTTGAATCTGGTTCAAAAAAATGGCATCTGAAATGTCACATCTTTTATATGCTTCATTCAATCCACACAAGATCATCTAAAACTGAGGTTTCAGATCAGACACACACACACAAACTTGGTAGGGTTACTAATGGATGAATAATAATAAACTACACAAGTGGATGATGGAACACTTAAATCAACTGTAACACTTCAAGTAAACGGTTGAAAAACAGCGATTGCAATGATCAATTAAAAGAAGACTTGGATAATCGGAATATTTTGAAGTAAAAAAGAGCAGATACCATGGATGTTTGATCAACTGGTCCAGGTTAGAGGAAAGCCAAATGCAGGTGCTCTATCTTTTCACTACAAGTTGAATCAAATTGAACAAGAATCAGGGACGGAGATGACTATATTGGGCCCCTTCTTCTTCTTCTCCTCGTCGTTATCTTCTTCTTCTCTCTCTCCCTTATTATTATTTTTTTTTCTTTCTTGTGGTGTGGTACTGTGTGATTTTTAAGTAGCAAAGAGAGAGAGAATACGTACAAGAGTATAAAACTGATTTTCCCTCTTTTTTGTTTATTTTTTTTAATATAAAAAAGGTGAAAAAAAATCAGTAATAATATAATATGCGGGAGAGAAAGTATTGAGTGTGTCGCATTCACACAGGGAGCAACGCGTACGAGTGATCGTGTCGCCCATTATCCAATCTCCCGTGACTCCTTATTTTCTTTTTTTTTTCCTTTCTTTTCTCTCTTTTTTTCTTTCGAATTAAAGATTAACTTATTTGTTGACCAATAGAAAACAAAATATATTAGAGCGTCATCTCTGAATATTCCTTTCTGGGTGAATCAGATAAACACTTTTGTTGAGCTTCGGCAGTCCAGCCCATTCCTCGCTTTATATTTAAACCACATTTTAACCTTCTTACTAAAATGTGTGAAAATATTCACAAATTGAAAAGGAATATTACAGTAACTCAATGACAGAAGGAAGCTAAATCATAATAAAATAGCAGGTCTTTTTTAAACTCACTCAGTTACGGATAAAGTAAGCAAGCAACGAGAGGAGATGACACTATGATTAAAACAGAATATACCTCTTCTATTCCCTCTAATTACACTATCATTCCTAATCCTAATCCTTACGTCACATAACGTAACACGGGATGGAGAAGATAAACAATAGGTATCTAAAAATATAAAACACACAGGTAAATTAGTTTAAAACCGCATCTTTAACTTTGCCTTTTTTTTATTAAAGGATGTTAATGTCAAAGAAAGATAACCTTCAAATGTAATAATGATGCTCTCAACAACAGAAACTAATGGTTCAAAATGAATTAGCTTTAACTTACAACTAGATTTTGACCCGCGCTTCGAAAACGCGGATTTTTTTTTGGATTGTAAACAAATATTATGTATTAGTATTTTAAAATTGTTATGCATTATTATGTTACAAAAGTTATATTATATCGAAGAAAAAATTTATTTAAAATTGTATAATTTATGAATTAGTTTATTTATGATTTTATATATATACTCTTATGTAATTCTCTCTCTTAGATATGAACATTTTACCAGATCCGTGAAACCAAACTGAAATCGATCTAGAAATATTGGTGCTGTTTGGGTTTGAATTTAGGGCAAAGTACATATTCAATTTTGTTTTTGGACCCGCAAGTTTTCTTTGAGTCAATATCCTAACCGAGACCCAACCTAATACCCAAGTACCTGAATTTTTTTGTGTATATTAGGTATATTCGAGTATTTTAGATATGTTTTTGGTATTGCGAATACTTTTTAAGTTTTGCGTTCAGGTTTTCGATTTTAGTTTCAGGTTTTGAGTAAAATTGTAATAAAAATATATATAGGGTATTCGGAAAATTTTTTGGGTATTTTTTGGTTTCTCGGGTCAGATTTCATGTAAAATTTTGGATCTTTTCGGTATTTCAATATTTGGGTACTTATTTGGGTTTTTGGGTATGTGTTTCAGTATTTTTTTTTGGGTTTTCAGGTACTTCGAGTATTTTTTAGGTTCCTCAATACCCAAACTAATTCGGACCTGTTACATACCTAAAAATTGCATGTATTTTACAGGTATTTGAATTATAGATTCGAATCGCTCAGGACCTGAAAAGAACCAATCCAAACCTAAACCAAAAAAATAAATACCTAGTTATGTCCAAATATTTAGGACCCGAAATGAACATGACCTGCTGACTGAGATCAGACCTACACTCTCTGATTGTATTTTGTTTTTGACCTTACACTCTCTCATTGTATTTTGTATGTATTTTATAAGAGTTACATTTTTTGAGTTGATTATCTTTAAGATGTACTTGAAATATTTTTAGCTAATTTAATAGTATAAATTTGTAAGGTTTTTAATAGTTTTAAAACTTATTTTAAATAACAAATTTTATGATAAATACTTTGTATAAAAAATAATTTAAAGTAAAATACATAATTTTTAACATATGGTTTACTTTATTAAATTTGATTTTGTATATTTTGGAATATATAATGTATGATGACATGGTATAGTATGATATATGATATATGTTAATTTTAAAATGAGTTATGAAATCTGTTAAAGTTGATAAAGTTATTGAATTTAAATAGTATATTTGCGGTATATTATTTTTTGGTTAAAATATTTTGTAACAATGTTGCTATATTTTGGTTTTTAAAATAGGATAAACGTATAAGAATATTTAATTTTTGATTTGTTTCAAATTTAGATACTTTTCGAAGTAAGATATATTCTTAGTAGATATATGAATTAGTTTTTTTCATAATTTAAAACAGAAGTATAGAAAGGATGGCGTGTATTGTTACATAGTTGGTGGATCAAAAGACTTATATAATTTATTTATATGAAATGAGTCATTTATTAATTATGAAATTAATGAGACATGTTTAGAGAATAATATAATAAAGTATATGTGGTACATTATTTTTGTGTAGCAAATGGTACGGTCATAAAGGATAGCATATATGTCGCATAACTTTGTTTTTGTACAAAATAATGTGGTCTAATAAATAAATGTATTATTAAATGTTTGTTAGAGAAATTTTTGGTTACTTATTGTTAATTAAATATTATGGTAAGACCAAAAATATTGTTAGTCAAAGAAATGATCCAAACAACTTTTTAAGTAGATTTATTAAAACTATTTTCCTTTTAATAGTATTGATAGAAAGTAATTACACTATTCAACCATGACTTTAATACAAAAAGATGATCATAAGGCATCTCTCTTCGTCGTTTTCATGCATTCCTCATATGCAGAACGATATTTTACTGGCACGAAGTCTTTGAATCTGTTTTAAAACGAGGCAAAGCTATACATATTAGAGGAAATTGCTCACACAAAAGACATTATTATTATTAATTATGGTTTAATTACCCCATGAGTAGATGATCTCTCTCTTTCCCATAGAACAGTTGCACAATGGATTCCATCACGCTTGCTATTTTTATCTCTTTCTTTTTCAATGCTTGTATGTATCCAATGAACTTGTTGTATTCTTCTGCGTTTAGCTTTTCTTTGACCTAGAGTTAAAGATCACCAGTTGCAATGACAAAAATATCGATATATAAAAAAAAAGCAAGAAAACATGAGGGTGGTGGGAATCTAACTTGACTCAAAAATGCAGATGCACTTGCTTCCTTTTTATCACCACCACCACCTCCACTCCCTTTCTCTTTCAACACTGAGGACGATGCACCACTTCCCTGACTCTCTGGAATCTTTCGCTTTTTCACTAGCCCCATTGTGTTGAAACAGTTGTTGCTCGATGCAATTTGACAAGTCTGCTTGTCGCATTCTAGATCAACTACTTCACATGTTGTCCTCTCTACTGGAGTCTCCTCGTCACTTATTTCCACTAATTTAGCCTTCACTGAAGAACAAGCTTGCATAACCTCTCCCTTTACAATGCGAGGCATCTTGCTCTTGCGCTGTAGGATGGTCAAGCCTTTCCATTTAACAAACTCCGACGGTGAAGCCCTATTTGCAGGAGGAAGTGCTTCCACTCTACTCACCTCATTTCTTGCGACGCCAGCGTTCTTCACATTACTAATACCTGTAAAATTGCAACATAAGACTGTCGAAGTTAGATCCACATTATTACCCATGTCTCGCCACGAGAATGTAAGGAGAATGAATCACTGACCAGCGGTTGGTGAAGGAGCATCCTTGGTTGACACCTTTGGTAATAAAGTTGAAACTGAAATGGAAAAGATTTGGTTTACATTGGATGTCAAACATATACTTCAAAATAGGAAAATATGTATTTATCGTTTGGCTCCAAGATGCATTTACCTATATCGTATTCTTGTTCTGTTACAAGACTTGCGGGAAAATTTGATCTCTCTATCCGGAAAAATCGAGCAAGGTCGGAAATGACCTCTCCGTATCTTGGGTAGCACTGCAAAACCGGTGTAAACCAGAAACAAACTTAATCTCCATATAAAGAGGCGAGACCGAGCAGGAACATATATACCTTGACATAAGGTCGTATCCAAAGGGATATCTTGGACTGCTGGGACGGCTGTTCAAATCTGTCAACAATAGCCATTGTACAAAATAATCAAAACAAAAACGAAAATGAACATATTTTTACCCAATTTAGAAAGATAAAATCAACCAAAAGCAGGAAGCCAGAAAAAAAAAAACCTGTCATCACAGAAAATGATAGCTCCATAATCATGGCGATGGCGGATAACACGTCCAATTGCCTGATTCACAGCCCGTGCGGCTTCTTGACTGTACCACATGCTTCCAGATAGAATGGTTGATCTCTAAAAAATGTAAGCTATATCATAACCTTGACGAGTCAAAAAACTGTGTAAACATTGAACTTACCTTGACATCTGAAACTTGTGATTGTTCATCCAGAAACTCTCGTTTCAGTTTAATCTGTTTTACAAAATGGGATGTTAACGCCGGAGTGTAAGTAGCAGCAGAAAGTTAAAAGCTAACATGTAGGAAAGAAAGTATCATACAAATAAAGTGATCTCTAAGTGCCAGTCTGAATAAAAACGATGCCAAAAATTATGATAAAGAGTCTCTCAAACAGAGCAAGCCGTTCACTAGGTTTCGCTACCAGTTTAGCTAATGAGACAAATATTTATAGAATAAAACAGTGAAGGATAGAGTAAACAAACCTTAGGATCGGTGACCCTGGCATAAGGTAACCCAGTAATGACAACAGCTCTGCCAGCGCCATCAGCAAAATCTAGTCCTTCACTGACCTGACAACACAACAGAGACCAGCTGTTAGTGAAAAGACCCTACACAAACTAGTAACTTCCTATTTCTTCTAGCATCCTTATACAGAACTCAGAGGATCATTTATTACAGAGAAACACATTTCATACAGGTTGAAGAAATATACCTTTCCACGACAAACGGCAAAAAACACCGCACCGGAAATTGATCTGTCTTGCAATTTCTTTGAAAAATCCTACCATTAAAAAAAATATTCAAGGCACGATTAAGGAATCATAATCTGTCATTTAGAAAACAAAGAACGTCGATCAGAGGCATCCGTGGCTCACCAGCATTGCAGCAGGAAAGAGGGAAGAGTCTTTAGGTTCAATGACAGGTTTCTTCAGTTTGCAGATTCTTTCCCATATTGTCATCGAGTTTCTGTGACTCTGAATGATGAAGAAACAGTAGGTTTCAAGTTAAAAGAGTACTACAATCTTCATACTAAAGAGAAAAATTACAACGGACATACCCCATCTTTCCAAAATGCAATGCAACGGTCCATAAGGTAATAGGATGGGAAAAAGACCAGAAGTCCATCAGGTACGACTCGAGAAAAGTTAACTGCACAGCAAAAATATATAATAATCGATTAATAAATAGATCTCAGCTCACACAACAGAGATTTAGAGTGATACATTCAGGTCCACCTGAAATTAAAACCACTTACCAATAGCATTCCCAAGTTCTTGTTTGTACTCCGGCACATCACGATTTCGGTAGCTAGAATTAAGAACACACCCTGAGGGACCAGTGCTTACAACTCCAGCCCATAGCTGATTTGAGGATATAACATGGGGATTCTCCAAACGAATAGGAAAGTCTCTGCATTTTCCCGGGAGAAAGAAAGCTTCCGTCAAAAGCAAACAGAGAAGAACAGTGACTGAGTGACAGAAACCATAACAATATACTCACAATTTTAGTTCTTGAACCAGTGAATCCATGGGAGATAAAGTTCCCGATGTTAAAATGATAGTCCCAACACCTTTTTTTGCTATGTCCTGCATGGTGATCCCAGGATTGAAACACCACCAACTTAGCGTTCTTGATACCTTGCCTACCAAAAATAAATATTTTGTCCAAAGTTGTAACTGATTTGCCAAAAAAAAACACCGTTTCCACAGGGAAAGAAGATTATAGAATTGATTATTAATATTTCAATGTAGTAAAATGATACTTCTGCTAATGCTTTGGGAATGCAGTATCATTTGAATTTCAAGGCTATAGACGAACCCACTCTTATTTACCTTTTATTATATCAGTAGGATTTTGCTCATGCTCCTGGATATGAACCTAACAAATAACGAAAGTGAAAGATAAGTATCTTTACAACTTAATTATATATAACTGGACACATAATAAAAATAAGAGTTTGCTTTACACTTACACGATAAACATCAGCATGGCTACTTCCATTTTCTCTAAAGATCAGTTTAAGCATGTCAACAATGACTTCTAGTTTGCTTCCAGTGTTGGTCCCTGTTCGTTGTTTCTCCTCATCAAGAAGCACCGTAGCCTCCTCGACTGTATCAATGAGTTTAGGAGCAGTTTCGTGAGTGATGTTAAGGCCTTTAAGCATTTCGTACATGTATGGCCCAGGCTTGGTAAACCCCTCGTCCCTTTTCGGAATTGGCACTTTAGAAATCAGTTCCTGCAGCTTTAAAAGAAGTCCTGCGACAAATAGATGACGACGACAGACATGTCAAATTTTTTTGTTCCATGTATAATAACAACAACAGATCATTGTACTCACTGTCAAGGGACTCGAGATCAACCTTTAAGTATAGCAAAATTCTCAGGGTTCGTGGACCCATCGTTTAATGAACCCCTTCTTGCTGACGCAAGTTCTACACATTCTTGTGCCTCGGTAATGCAAGCCGATAAATGAAAAGAAGGAAGGTCAAACGAAGCTGAGTCTGCGCATATACCTTCCTGCGTATATTTTAACGATAAACTGAGTCTTTCAAAATTTGTAACAAGGAAAATTATAGAAGGTAGAACAACAGTGCAGTCTTAAACTATTTCTAGGCCCTGTTCAAAAAAATATTAACAGTCTATAATGAAGTAATTAAAAAAGCTATCTATATATGTTTAACGTTTCTTTAAATTTAGCAGTATATCTAAAAATTTAAAGGTTTAGATCATAATTTACATATTTGTTATTAAAAAGTCAACCGCTCCATTTACACAAAGCCCCAAGTAGGGGAGAGTTGATGGTGAACACAGACGAAAATAATATGTGGACATGTATCTACATTCCACTTACTAGATTGTGAGCTTCATCAAAAATGAGGACGCTACTATTCCAGTCGACCTTCAGATGCTTTCTATACGCATTGCTGATCAAGTAGTTGTAAGGTGTAAATAAGATGTCCACGTCTTTGTGAACCTCTCTTGTAATATAATATGGACACCTGCAAGCCATCAGCGTAAGAAAACATCTCTAATATGTTGAAGTAGCAAAAAAAAATAGAGGTACTTACGGCCCAGAACCTTTCCCAATATTGACCAAATCCTCAATGTCAACAGGTTCGTCACCAATATGAGAGTTATTCTTCAAATAATCTACAACAGAAACATGGCTTAACATAGTATAGGAATGTGGCAATGTGCAAGAGACGCAAGTGAGTGAGGAAGAGGAGTACCTGGAACGCGATTGAAATGGTTACATTGGCGTTTACCACGCTTTTTGCAAAGGTAATGACAAGCATTAGAGAGCGCCTTTCCTCGGAGTGAATTCACTTCCTCGTTAACGCATAACTGCTCACGTGATCCAAGCACCAGCATCTTAGGCCTTTTAAAAAAACAATACATGAAGATTAGAACCGATTAGTTCTAACAAACTAAATAAATGCTAACAAATGAGGACGTGGCATCACCTGTAACTGCATCTTTTAAGTTCTTTGATGACTTGGCGGAGCTGACTATGAGTCCGAGACGCATAAACTATTGTAGGATAACCTCCGGATTGGGACATTTGCGGGTCTGAATCGTTGTTACGATCCTTACGGGTAGAGAAACTGCCGAGACTCTTCCTCCAGGCTAAGGTCGCACAGAGAAGACAAAGCGTTTTCCCAGTTCCAGTAGGACTCTCCAGGAGCGCGTGACATTTCTGCAGCATCGTTTACACACTAGTCAACTAAGTGCCAATCAAAAGAGAAAAAAAAAACAAAGTGTATGGAGAGAGAGGGGAAACCGCACGTTTTGGAGGGACTCGATGACTCTGTCCATGTAAGTGATCTGAGAAGGGTAGGCCTCGAATGGGAAATCGACATTGATTCCTCTGATGCTGTAAGCGGGCATTTTTGTTTTGCTTCTTTCTCTATCTTCCCCTATGCTAAGGAGCCCTCGTCGGATTCCGGGAACCAAGCGGTAACGGAGCTTGTGATTGTGAGAGAGGAGACGAAAAGGGCTAAAATCTCCGGGGAAGGAGAAGACGCGGCTCTTGTCTGATTTTCCCGCCTTTTAGGTCATGCGGGCGTCCTTCTTCCACTGATTGGCACACCCTTTCAAATAATAATTAAAGCCCATTTAACCCTTTAACTTGTTTAAAAAGGCCCATAACCTCAAGTATGGTGTTTTCTATTTTATTGTCATTTATTATAACTGATGTAAATTAATATTTAACAATTTAATAAATATTTTTTTCTAAGTAAATTAATAAAAATTATAAAATAAGAATCTGTATTTCTTTTGAGTTAGGTAAAAGTATAATTAAAAAAAGTCGATAAAACACTTCTTAAAATTATTATATAATATTTATAATTCACATATTATTATAATTGATAATTATATGTGTATACATAACTAATACTTAAAATGCTGTTAAATTGTTTCTTAATTTTTTTTAGTTATTTTATTATTTCTCTACATCAAAAATATGTTAAAAATTTCATTTCGAAAATTGAAAATTATGTTTGAAACTATTTGTTTAATCTTTTAATTTTAAGTATTTATTTATGTAATCACAATCCTAAATTTTACATTCCAAAAAATCTATCTCACCCATCAACTATAAACTGTTAAATCTAAAGATATAAATGTCTTTTATTATTCGTTAAAAAGTGAAGGTAAAAGTAGGGGATGATTGGTAAGTGCTGTAGCTTTATATTTTTTGTTGTACAATTTAATCTGTAGATTTATTTGTTGTAGCTTTCCTTGCTGTAGATTTCTAAAGCACTAATTTTTTGCTCTGGAAATAAAGTTCTCTACAGCCATATTTTGATTTTGCAGAGATTTTTTTGCTGTGAGTTTTTTAAGGAAAGCAAAACTCGATTGGTTGAGATATATAGTTGTAGACTAAATTTTGGCTGTCCAAAGTATCTACAGCCTCAACCAATCATCCCCGTAGTTAATGTAAATATGAAAAGTAATATTGTGGTTATTTTTCAAAAAAAATTAAGTCAATGGTCATTATTACTTTGGAAAATTGGTCTTAGTGACTTTGTATGTCATATAAATAATTTGATATGTTATGAACATCAATTTTATAGTGACAACCAAGATTATTATTAATCATATATATATATCAGTAAATTTGTTATTATATTATTATTTGCCAACCAGTAAAATTATTCAAATTATTTAATATAGCACTCAATTTTTTTTTGTCATATGTGGATTTCACTTAAACGAAGTAAATAATAGTTCATTACAAACACTCAATCCATCCTATACTAGAAAGGATTGGTCAACAAAAGAAAGCTAGTAGAACCCCGAAGGAAACTAAAGCCGGATAGGAACTATTATTTAATATAGCACTCAATATTCTGGAAATTTTTTTTGTCGAAAATATAGAGAAAAGAAATGATGTTTTCTATCATCAGACTTACGTGTTCATGTTGCGTTTTGTCTTATATGGGATCTAAAGATAAGTGAAACAAAAAAAATAGAAAAAGAGGCAATGAAGAGTGGTCAAAACTGTAAAAAGGACGAGCAAAATCAACATTTTGAAGTTTTAAACTATTGTATTTGTATCAAAGTTAACTGTTTCACTCTTCCTCTGATCCAGACTCTTCAGAACTCGACTCTTTCTTCTTAACTGTCCCATTGGCCTTCTTCGACCCTTTCTTCTCAACCACATCTTTCTTGTCATCCTCATCTTCGCTGTACTCACTCTCATAATCATCATCGTAATCCTCCTCTTCAATCTCATCTTCCTCCTCCATACCTTCTTCTGCAATCGCACCCTCATCTGAAACAAAACCCCTTGTCCCAGCCCTGGTTCTTTTCAGGACTTTGACCTTCAGTGATGTCTTTTTGTCACACCCGATCCATGAGTCGCACATGCAGTAGCAAGTCAAGTTGTACGTACCCTCTGAGGGTGCTTGGAGTTTACCCATTACAAGTCTTGACCCACCTTTAACCTTCTCGATCGCTTCTCTCACTGCATCGCTTGTTTCCTTCACCCCTGCTCCCGAACCTTCCATCGCGTCACTGATGGTTTTCGATGCAGCCGTTATGGCTCCACCTTCGTCCATGAAGCTAACCTTCTGAGAGAACCACACGTTGTTCGACACTGAATCCGCTAGGAGAACCCAATAGTTTTCCTCCTTGTGGAACGGGAAGTAGGGTGAGTGAGGAAGAGCGCCAATGAGCCCATTGGGTCGTTTCAGAGTGACCCAAGCTTGAAGGGTAACAATGTCTCCCTCTTGGATACCCTCTTCGCCTTCTGTCTCACATGTTATGTCTACTGTCAGCGACGGCATCATCTCTAGTACCTTCTCAATGTCGTCAACATCAGTTGCTGACAAACCCGCTACCTGGGTGAGCAGTTCAGAACGATCTTCCAAGCTCATTTCTTGAAGCTCTTGGAATGATTTAACCTTCTGAAAAATAGAAAAAGCAACGCTTAACAAGACACAAAATAAGTTGAACGATTAAACTAAAATGATCCCTGGTAAGTTTCTTTCGAATAGCCATTTAAGAAAAACACCTAAAGTGCCAACACTACTGCTTACTGGAGAGCTGAATCGGAGAAGATGGTCTCAGACAATTTGAACCAGACAAAGCACATGATATATTATCTCAAAGTAACTGCATTTGATAGTACTAATATACCTTCCGTGCTATCTTTTTAACGACAGCGTCACTGAAATGAGGGAGCTGCAAGAAAGGCGAAATTCCTTCTGACGAGACTCCAGATGACTTCCTTGCACTAAGGGGAACAGCCTGCAATTACGAAATTTCAGTTAATATTTCCTCAACAGCAACCTTAAGCCACTTCTTGATTTTCTGAAAGAAGTAAATCTCGTGGAAGAGCAATTGCATACCTGAACAATGCATTGAGATAGCTCAACTACTCCGACTGCAGGTCTCAGCCATCCATGCCCTTGGGAAGTGCGTGGTAGAACCGCCATCTGCAGGAAACTTGCAATATTATAACAGCGGTTAAGAAAATTACAATTTTAACAGTGTAACCAAAAACATATAAACATATCTACAAGAGGAAGATAATCCAATAACCGATTAGATGAGCTAGCTAATCCGAGAAGCGTATCCCTTTGGAATGTTAACCTAAAAGTTTGCTTGACTTTTACTTTTCTAGAGAAAAAAATATCTCTTCTCAAATAAGGGTAGGACTTTCAGGTCATTGACTTTTAACAGTTAGTTTATCAGACACTGTGATATTAAACTAGAGAATAGACCTTTAATAATTCCTCAAGGAGGCGAGGTGCAAGCTCTAGCACACGTCTGAAATCACCCTGCAGGGCTGGAGACAAGACTCCTGATTCACGAGTTAACTGGGCCTGTATCAACAGCTCCGTCTGTCGATAAAAATGGAAAAGTGAGTATTTCATTTAATCAATAGTTAGAGACTTAGAGTTACAGTTTCTTAGTTTATAATGTCACCTTCACTATGGCAGGATGCTGTTTCCAAAACTTAGCTTGCTCTTGCTTCATGTTCTTCGGGTCCAAATTTAGCTCGCTCCTGACGGACATAAAGAGCTTCTGCAGTGGTTCATCATCAGTTCTACGAACTGGAATCTCCATGTACTCAGCTGCCTTGGTAAAAACGTCCATAACTTTGCTGAACAATGAAATTTTCGAACATGTCATATAAAAAACACGGCCTATTTTTCATGCACCCATAGCGTCACTGGAAAGTATATGTGTATGAGTGAATATACCTTGGGGCCAACGAGGGTTTCATTAGATAATAATATGCGGAAAGGGTTTGATGCATGACATAGTTCCCGGTATACTTTGATGACCTCGAGAGATATATAACAGCAATCACAAGGGGCAAGAGAATACAAACACCCACTATCCAGAGCAACAATATGCCACCGGATGCTCCATCTATGTCTAGGAGAAATTTAGGAAGAGCAATGCCCATTTGAAAGCCCTGTATCACATCACAATATTTTAGTTTCAACAGGCTTGACAATGAGATAGGAACCCATATCGCAGGAAAAATGTGATAAATATATACCTGTCTGCCATCTGGATGACCATACTTCTCAAAGTTTTCACGGGATACTGGATCAGTCAACGCCTGGTATGCTTTAGATATGGACTCCACAAAATATTTATTGGCCTCTGCGGAGTTCAATACACAGATCAACATACGCATATAGAAGAAAATGTTTAAACAGCTGCAACCACAATTCCGTAGTGATTAAAGGGGAAGACGTAACAAATTTTGACCTGGATCTGGATTTTTATCAGGATGGTATTGTATCGACAGCCTTCTATATGCTTTCTTGATTTCTGAATCTGAAACTCCAGGTTCCAATCCAAGTATACTGAATGGGTCAAAAACTTGAGTCTGCACGACCACCAAATAAAGTAAATTGTGTTAATACAAGTGTTACATCCAAGTTACAATATTCCCAACAACATGCAATCAGATCAAGGTAACATAAATAATCTGGGTTTAGGAAAGCATCTGATGAGAAGTGAGGACATTACCTCACGGCTCATGTTCTTGGTGTAATAAATCAAGAAAATCATCACGACCCATAGTAACACAAGAGTCAAGTTGCTCCACGTAGAGAAGTTAGAGATCTGCAGAGAAAAGATCAAGAGATTTTGAACATGCAATGACGTTAATAGTATGAATATCTGACCAAATGCAGTGGAAAGATACCTTTTTAAACAAGGATCTCTTATACTTCCCAGAGCGGTCGCACTCAAGACACTGACAATGAATGGTCCTTTGTTTCTTTGCGACAGCACGGCTTAGCTTCACCATGGTATAAGGCACCAACGGGATAGCCATGATCGTCAAAATGAAAATGGGAAACAACGCGCTGTTTTCTTCCGACGCCGCCATTGTTAGACCCGAGTTTCCTAATCAGATCCTGCAAGGAGAAAAGCTCTGTTATAATCTCACATCCAAAACCAAAATAAAAAAAATTCACGATCTGCAGCAGTTATATCATGGCTAGATCTGAGGGTGTGCGCTGTTAAAGGTAATTGAAATTAGGGGTTTCTACGTCACTGGCGATCAACTACAATTAGATCCAGACTAATCTAGGTAAGGTCTAAATGGGATCAAATAGGTATCTCAACTCCTGCAATTTGAGATCTACACAAAACTTGGAGAAGTGACGTTTACAAACAAAAGCAAAAGCAAGTATTGGTCTAAGAGCAAATCGGAGAAGCTTACCTGCTAGGATCGAATCGGGAGCTGGTGATGCAGATCGGGGGAAGAGAAGCAAACGGCGTTGCGGTTTTTTTCTTCCCTTTACTGGTGTGAGCTTCTATCAGCTCTCTCGCAAATAAAAATCACTTTATGACGTTTACTTTTCTCGCAATTTTTTTCGACTATCAAGTGCCCATTTGTTAATTAATGATTTTCTTAAATGTTAGGCAGGCCCATTAACACCTAAACCCAGTGAAGCCCATTTTAGGATGGGCCTGGAACTCTCGCTGGTGTTAAGTAAGATGTAACCCTCGTATGTTACGTGTCGTCGTCTTCCTTCCCCCTCCTCAGACTCGCTCTGCTCTGCAATGGCTACCTTCGACGAAGAAACCGCAAAGAAGTTGATAACACAGGTCTTAATTTCTCTTTCTCTCTGTTATTCTTCTATAGTTTAATTGCCCTTAACGACAAAATATTTGTTTTTCTATATATAATGTTAAAAGGTGGAGTTCTACTTCAGTGATAGTAATCTACCCAGAGACGGTTTCCTAAGAAAGGAAGTCTCCAAGAGCAAAGATGGTTGTATCCTATATTACACGACACTGTTTCTCTTTACGTTAAACTGACTTTTAAAAAAAGTGAAAGCAAGTTTTCTCCTTGATCGTCATCAATTCATAACCGAAACTTAGTGGTTAGTCTGCCTCTTGTTTGTTCCTTCTCTCGTATGAGGAACCTACTTGGCCTCAGTAACACCAAACGCGAAGACATCCCTGAGAGAATCGTGGAGGAAGTAGCTAATCTCTTGCGGGCTTCTGAGTTTCTTAAAGTTTCCGACAATGGTATTATTTTACTATTAGGTTTTGTCTTAAATCAATTTAAAAAAAAATAGGTTTTGTCTTAAAATGCCTCTGAATTATGATTTTTATGACATAATTTCTAAGGGCAAATGATCGGTAGAGGAACAAAACTCTGTAAGTTAGACAAGGTGCTTGAGCAAGTACACAGAAGAACCATTGCAGCATCGCCTTTTGAGTATTGCATAAAGATGGAGGATGTCGCATCTTTCTTCTCACAGTATGCCAAGGTTCTTCTTCCTCTTATGATGTCGTCCAAAAACTAGCTTCTTGATAAAATCTTTTGCTCGTTTGATTTTGAGTTTTTTTTCTTTTCAGGTGAACAGTGTGAGGCTACCTCACCACATTGGAGATAAGCAATACTTTTGTGGCACTGCTTTGGTTGAATTATCGTCTGAGGAAGAAGCTGAAGATGTTTTGAGGCAGAGCTTGGTCTATTCCGGCGCTGAACTAGTATTAGTACCAAAGTAAGTGAAGGATAAGGAATAGGGTTGGTTTGTTCCAAACATGAAAACATGACTCTTTAACTGTGTCTGTTTGGTATACAGGAGTGATTTTGACCGTCAAAGAGAAAATATGATCCAGAAGTCAAATCTTTCAGATTCCTCCTCCCATAACGAGTGAGTCTGTTGTCTTTTTTTTTTTTTTGATCATAACCCTTCTTGATGGAGGAAAAGCAAGTTGGCTCATATGTTTCTGCTAAAATATATATGATGCTACAGGTTCCACAGAGGTCAGCTTGTCAAGTTTACACTGAAAAGAATAACCAATGCAGAAAATATAATAAAGAAAGGTACTTCCTCATGTCTTGAGACTTGGTCTCTAGTAAAAAATATGAGCTACTCTTAACAGAAGCTTGTCTGGCTTGCAGAAAATCCCAAGAATCTGGAAAATGAAATCACAGGGAAGGCAGTCAGTGCTGAGAAAGTGGAAAGCGGAGATTTGGTGGCAGATAAATCATGTGCCACGGAAAGTGACTGCACTGATCAACTTGTTGTTGTTCCTCCGTGGGAAAACATTGATACTGAGGTTCTCAAGGATGTTTTCCGAAGATTTGGCAGCGTTAAGGTTATATACTTGCAAACTTTTTTTCCAACCTTCTAAATAGCGAGTTATATTACTGACCGATCATTCTTTCTTTCCAGCACATAGAGTTCTCTGGTGGTGGATCGGATTCGGGTTACGTTTGTTTTATAGATTCAGAAACAGCTTTGAAAGCCCGTTCTGCGGTGGAGTTTGTTGGAGGTTTAGTTGTGAAGAATAAATTCTCAGTTTCCTTAGAAGCAGTGAATGGTAAGTTGTCTCAGTTCCCTTTTTGTTAGTTATGGCTTATTGCGAAAATGACTAAGTGTTACAATCTACTAATGTCTTCAGGGGAGATAGAGGGAGAGGTTTGGAAAAGACTATCATCAGGGGGAGGGTATCACATCAAACCAAACCCTTCTGTTTTGTCACATGATGTACTGATTGGTTATTTACCAAGATTCTTTTGTTTATGTGCATCAGGGAAGAAGAAGAAGATGACAAGAGGGGGAAAAACAAAGGCAAGTGCTCTGAAGCCACTCA
Source organism: Brassica rapa (assembly GCF_000309985.2). NCBI lineage: Eukaryota > Viridiplantae > Streptophyta > Magnoliopsida > Brassicales > Brassicaceae > Brassica > Brassica rapa. Next base: position 19,672,296 of record NC_024801.2, on the reverse strand, counting down.
ACCGCACAAGAAGGCTCGAAAAGAGCACGCTAGTTAACTACACTTATGTTTGGATGCACCAATGACAATATATTTTTCTGAAGTTTAGCTTATTCGACAAAACAGATATTGCTCCACTTGACAACATTGACTACTTGTCTATGACAGTTTTGTTAGTTAACCTTTTTGGGACCTGATTGTTACATCTTTGTCTTAAGCGGCATAGCTGTATTCAACTTTAATTAGTGTTCTTATAGTGGTTTTAAATCCATACCATATACACACACATACGACAATGCAACTTTATTTGGAAGAGAAATGAACCTTTCCAGTATTAGTTTATCAACATCATAAGAAAATTAAAAAGGACAAGACATCACTCAGACCACTCGAGTCAGAAGTGGTTTCCCAGCAAAGTGCGCATCCAAGTTACCCATTACAAGATCTGCCATTGCAGTCCGTGTCTCCACAGTGGCACTCGCAACGTGAGGAAGCAGAACCACATTTTCAAGTCCAAAGAGCTCCTCGGGCACGTGCGGCTCCTGTTCAAACACATCCAGCCCAGCCCCACCTAGGCGCCCTTCTGTTAGAGCTTTCACCATCTCTTTCTCATCAATATGTGGCCCACGCCCTATGTTAATCAGCACACCCTTTGCACCCAACGCATCCATCACCTCCCGGTTCACAATGTGTCTGGTCTCGTCAGTCAGTGCGCATGCCACCACGAGGATGTCAGAGTTTTGAGCAAGCTCAACCACGGTTGGATAATACTTGTAGCCTACATCAGGCTTCTCTGTTCTCGAGTAGTAATTGATCGGGCAGTTGAAGCCCTGAGCCCTCTTTGCGATGGCAGCCCCAATTCTACCGAGACCGATGATGCCCACTGACTTTCCACTAAACTGAATCAATAAGAAAGAATGCCTAAATGTATATAAATCTGAACTGAAAATCTGAATAGACCTGAACCCGAACCAAACCAGCAAACAACTGAACTGAATTCAAACCTAAATGTATATAAATCTGAATGGAGCTTAAATATCTAACCTCGAAAACCCAAAATCCGAATAGACCTGAACCCGAACCAAACCAGCAAACAACTGAGCCGAATTCAATCTTATGTATAAATATCTAACCTCGAAAACCCAAAATTCGAATAGACCTGAACCCGAACCAAACCAGCAAACATCTGAACCGAATTCAAACCTAAATGTATAAATATCTGAACAGAACTTAAATTTCTAAACCCGAAAACCTAAAATCCGAATAGTTCCAAACCAAACCCCGAACACCCACTCTAGGCAAAAACTGAAGAGTAGAGAGAGAGAGGGAGACCTTAGTAGTAAGTTGGAAATCACCGTACTTCCACTTGCCGCTCCTCACATATCGATCGCACTCACACAAGCGTCGGAGCAGAGCCAGGATAAGCCCAATCGCCAGATCCGCCACGTCTTCCGTCAGAACGTCGGGAGTGTTGGTGACTCGGATCCCTTTCTCCTTGCATTTCCCCAAATCGATCTTGTCGACGCCCACGCTGAAGCTGGAGATGATCTCAAGCTTGGGGAGATCATCGATGAGCTTAGCGTCAGCGCCTACAGAAGCGTTTCCGACGATGGCGCGGATGGAGCTCCGATGAGTTTCTAAGAAAACGGATTTCTCCGGACAAGTCCAGAAGCGGTGAAGGTTATAGCGCTTCTGAAGCTCGTTCTCGAGGTAGGAGTTCATGGGGCACATCATAAGGACTCCGATTGATTCCATCTCTCTCTCTCTGCAAAGGCTCACAAACGCAGACAAGACAAGGGAGTGGATGCTATAAGGTTGGCGAGAGAGAGCGAGCGTTACATAGCGATTAAAGATCAATATCATATGGGCTAATATAGTATGGCCCATATTAGAAATGGCCCACTAGCTCATTTAGAGATAATGAGCCTTTCTTCTCAATCATTTTGTAGCATAATCTATAGACAACATTGCACGTTTGAAACTCATGCAAATTTGAGTTCATGAACCTAATAAAAAGAAGGCACCGTCTTGTGTATTGACATTTATTCATGTATAGGTTAATTAAGGTAATCGCACAATCCATTATTATGACTTCCAAATCATATTTATTCAAACTGCTCTCTATCTTTGATTATCAAAATCCTAATTAATCGTTTGGTTATAATTAACAGGTGTGGTGTATAACATGCTCCTCACGTTTCCCACCTTCAAATCCATTGCTTTCCCACAATTTTCTCATCCAAAAACCAGTGTAACAATTAGCATTCTTTTTTATGGTTTTGTCGCTCATTTAGCTATTCCTTTTGCTTCTCTCTTTTTCCTTTTTTCTTATTTCTCTCTGACTCGTCGATCACAAGAGAGGCCTTCTCAGGCCTTGCCACATTCTCTTTTCCATTCTTATTCTTCTTCTCCCTAGTTCTTTATAATAAAAAAAAGATCAGTAATGGTTCGTGCATCAGAACAAGAGCAGGAAAGCTACAGGAGCAAGCTCTTCAATTTCAAATGGAGGAACAACGACAACAACAATGCAGGGAAACAATCCAACAGCCCCATCTCTAAACCCGGTTTAGATGAGGCTGCTGCCGGATCTCAGGAGGTTGAACCGTTGACCATAATCCATCCTAACAAGAGCCCGCTTGTCTCAAGACCGTCTGGGGATGATGCAGCGCTCGCGGCAGCACAGGCTAGAGAGAAACAGCTACTCGCAGGCATGTCTATTTTCTCTTTACTATTTTTAGACAATTTGAAACTTCATATGCATATATATATGTATATATCTCATGCTATTTTATCTATTTGTCTTCAGACATGGAACAGATGAAAGAGCGCTTCTCCAAGCTGCTGCTGGGAGAGGACAATTCCGGTGGAGGCAAAGGTGTTTGCTCGGCTCTCGCTCTCTCAAACGCAATCACAAACCTTGCAGGTAACATTTTATGGATTATATTATTTTATATAATATATATATTGACGGTCACACATTTTCTGATAAATCATGTTGTTGGTAGCTTCCGTGTTTGGAGAGCAACGGCGTTTGGAGCCAATGCCTGCAGATAGGAGAGCAAGATGGAGAAGAGAGATTGATTGGCTTCTCTCTGTGACCGACTACGTTGTTGAGTTTGCTCCGTCTCAGCAAAAGAACAAAGATGGGACCACTATGGAGGTTAGTTACTACTCCCTTGTGTATATGAAACTTGGTAACAACCCGATGATTTATTGGGTCTTACATTAACAGATAATGACCACACGCCAACGTAATGACCTCCACATGAATATCCCCGCCTTGAGGAAACTTGACGCCATGCTCATTGTAAGTTCCAGACCATATGATATGACTTGTTATAAGCTGAAAAAATTTGATTACAATTTTTAGCATAACAATCAAGTCATCAAGAATGTTGTTTTTGCTCTTTTCTGCTTAGGATTGTCTGGATAATTTCAAGGACCAAAGTGAGTTCGGCTATATCTCAAAAGACTCACCTGACTCAGACAACACTAAGGGACATGACGAAAAATGGTGGATTCCCAAAGTAAAAGTACCTCCAGATGGTTTATCAGAAGCTTCTAGAAGGTTTTTGCAGTACCAAAAAGATTGTGTAAACCAGGTACTCAAGGCAGCCATGGCCATAAACGCGCAGGTTTTGTTTGAGATGGAGATCCCAGAGAGCTACATCGACTCTCTCCCCAAGGTAAACACAATGGCAGACAGTATTTAGGAGCATTTAGAGGATTAGTTACTAGGCGAAATTATTCGGGAGAATAGAGAGGACCTAGACGTTAACAAATTAATATCTATTGTATATATATTTTACATTTACATAAGAAATTTTAGTTTTTATTTTTAGATTTAATTATAAAATTATTTTGATAAATTATCAAAATTACATGTACAAAAAAAAAACTGGACAAATTTATAGATATGTAACAACATAATTGCTTAACTAAACAGATTTAAACTAACTTATATCTATTTAAACCAATTGAAACTAGTTTAAAGCAAACCAAATGGTCTTGGTCTAGTGGTAAAGGGATTACAGCTGGAGTTTCCGTCCTCGGTTCCCAAGTTTATCAAAAAAAAAAAATTAACTTAAAGCGGATTAAATCCATTCAAGTTGTATAAACAGTCCAAACCGATTTTTAGAACCATGCACACTACCAATAGCTTGCTGATTTGAGTGTTGATGGAATAAACACTTGTTTGTTTATGTGTAGAATGGGAGGGCGAGTCTCGGGGATCAGATGTACAAAAATATAACTGTGGAGTTTTTCGACCCGGACCAGTTCCTGAACAGCATGGACATGTCATCGGAGCACAAGATCTTAGACCTGAAAAACAAAATCGAGGCGTCAATCATCATTTGGAAACGCAAAATGGTACAAAAGGATAACAAACCATCGGCCCCATGGGCCTCAGGCGTGAGTCTGGAGAAGCGAGAGGTTTTCGAAGAGCGAGCTGAGACCATTTTGCTCATCCTCAAGCATAGATACCCTGGGATTTCTCAGTCTTCCCTCGACATCAGCAAAATCCAATTCAGCAAGGTTAACTAACTCTATTTTTGCATCAGATTTTGCATCATGGTCCATTTGGTTTTTCTTACGTGGTTGTTATCACCAACAGGACGTGGGGCAATCGGTGCTGGAGAGCTACTCAAGAATATTGGAGAGCTTGGCGTACACGGTACTGTCGAGAATCAATGACGTTCTAGATGCAGATCGAGCGGTGAGCAAGAGGAGCACGCCGATGGAACCAGAGGAAGAGACATTGGTGGGAAGCATGACGTTATCAGATTTCATGGGTTGGGACTTCGATCAGGGGAACGAAGACTTGGATTCGAAGAAAGATATGTCGTCGGATGATAAGTTGGTGAAGGAGAAGCTAAATGTCGTCGCCACCAAGAAGACGTCATACCTCGAAACCCTAGGTGGGGTCAATAGCCCAACGGCTCGGCATTGATCTGGTTTTTTTTTCAAATTAGGACACAAAAAGGAGCCAAGAGGAGAGAGATTATTACTTATTAGGAATCGAAACTAAAAAGATGGGTTTTGTAATTTGTTTCCAATTCTTTTTTTATCAATAGCGCGGGCTTAATATTAGGCTCATTTTATTGTAAACCCCAATTACAAAGCTTACAACCATATCAAATATATATATATATATATGTATATCTCCTTGTACAATCATTTGTAATGAAAAATTTAAACTGTCTTGAGAGCTGGTTGTGTTAGAGAATTTAAAATTGTTTGGGGGCAACTGCCCCTACTTACTCTTTTTATATCTGCTTCTGATTGTGCTTATGGTTTGTCTGAAGATTCATATGTTACCGAGTTCTCTCAGTTTTCTCTTTCCTGTCGAGTATGATGCTCTTAATGCTTGCAGCATAAATATTTGGATAATAGTATGGTTGCAGAAAGACAGCATGTTTTTGTACAAAAAAACTTAATGCACTGCTATACATTATCATATACTTTATATAGGTAAACAACATCTCCATAATAAACGTGACACATGATGTGAGTTATTTTATCATCAACAATCTTCGATTTGTAGGCATCTCTTAATGTTGTGCAGCGTGACAGAGACGAGGTTTGTGACTGATTCCACAGACTCCATATTCAGCTTTGCTGCCGGAGATTGGTTGACGAGCGTTTGGAGGGCCATTGTGAGCAGAGACCCTCCTTGTGTGTTTCTGTCTGCCTCTTGTGCAGACGAGATTACCAGTTGTCGTGATTCTACTCCATCAGGTATGATTGAGAATCCACAAGGGAGGATTTGGATGTTGCTTGGATCATGTCCTGCGATCACCATCTGTGTCGTGTTTATATCTACGGGAGCGTATACAACCACCGACTCATATGAGTTTGTGCAGCTGTCTTGCAGCACCCATGTGCTCTTTTCTCTCGATTTCACTGTCTGGAATTTTTGAGGATACAATTATAAAAATTTAGAATATATATATATGGAAGTCAAGCAGACAAACTGAGCTGACAAAATAAATATACCTGGATAGACACTGAGTTGCCTCTATCTTGTCCCTTGGATAAGCTTACAATTGACTGAACATGAGCCCCGTTTGACAAAGCATCCCACTGTTGATATAGATATATGAGTGGAATCAAAACGGTTGTACATTGTTGATTGTATGTAAGTGTATATGTGGATTTTAGAAGGTACCTCATGGCGACGAGTTTCATCTCTAAAGAAATCAAAGAGAAGAGTAGGAGAAACAGGTAACCAGAGGGAGGAAGAAGCGCAAACTATGACTCCGGTAGGCTCTCCAGGATCATGGAGGTTTTTTCTGGATGAAACTCTCATGTCTTGTCCAGTTTTGGTGGTGATCTTGTTCCACTGATGGTAGCTAGAAGCAGCAATGGCGCGGTAGAAACTTTGTGTCATCCTCTGTGCCATCTTGAGTACGCTCTTTCTCCCGGCCAGCGTTGTAACCCCTAAGATGATAATAATTTGGATTAATTAATCTGGGAGGAATGCAAAAAGAAAAAAAAAATAGAGAGAGTAAATGGACTGACCGAGAGAGTCCTTGGTGGGGACGTTGGTAGCCATGAAGAAGACAAGTCGTTCGCAGTGGAGCTGAAGGGTGGCGACCCAATGTTTAGCACCAAAGGCCAAACCGGTGTTGACAAAAGAGCGGAAGAGAGGCTGAACCGTGGAAGCAGACAAGTCAAGATGCTCCACCCAAGTGACCTTGGAGTGGCCGTTGGAGGTGTCCTCGATGATGCACCCTGAAGGGCGCTTCCGACATCTCAGCAGTGAACCCTCCTTCTCTGCGTTGTTGTCCTCCTCCATAGAGACCGATACATCCACGATGGCCCATTTCTCAGGGCTCAGCTGGCGGCAACTTCTCACAAAGTAGACTTCTCTTGTTGGGACAACTGGAGTGAGCAGCTGCATCTCCCCAAACATCTGCCAATATTAACAATATAAGACAGCTTAGGGCATCATGATTTTAAGCCATAATTTTAGTTGTATATAGGGCATTATAAAAAAATTTATAAATAACAAGGACATACAATTTTAAGTGAGTTTAGGGCATAAAAAAAACTTGAAGATGTTAGACCGGCACTGATAATATATTAGCTCACTTGTCTTCATTAATATGTTCTCACTAAATATATAAATTGAGATTATCAGTACTAACCAACTGAATGGCACCGTCGATCCTGGAAGGCCCTTCACCCTGTCGAATTACATCAACCGTAACCGCCTTTGAGATCAAACATGCAAACATCTCTTTCCATTGCTCCTGCACGACACACACATCAATATTTTAATTTGCGTTTCTACTTAACGATGTGTGTAAAGTATATATTCAAATGAAATAAGTAAAAAAAAAGTACCACGTCCATGAAACTTTGGGCAAGTTTATGTGCGTCCATAAACACGATACCCACATCTCGGGAGGCTTCAATGGTTTTTCTTCCATGAAATGAAGAGGTCTGATCTTGAGGAAACTCCTTGAGATACTCATCGTAGTTAAGAATCTCACGGCCAGTCTCAAGGCTGCGGAGCCACAGAGGTTCACCGGAGGTGGCCATCTTCTGAAGTTCAAGGGTGGCTCGGTTGGCAATCTCCACGATGCGGGACTTCTCGAGGGCAAAGACCCCCGTGTAGAGTTCGAGTGAGCCAACACGGCGCTGTTGATCATCGGAGCATGAGGCCTGAAGGGGATAGGGAGTCCGTCCGAGAGCCGCACGAAGCTTGTCAAGTTCGGCTTTTAGTTTGGTGTTTTCAAGGAGGAGATCATCGGGGCTTCCTGCTCCTCCTCCTCCTCCGCAGTTGAGGCACGAGGAGGAATTAGCCTTGGAAAATGACTCTCTCATCGCTTTGTTTTCCTCTCTCAGCTTCTCTAGCTCCGCTTTCAGCAATGAGTTTTCGTGTCGTTCTTGAATAGCCTGTATTTATGTTTTATTTTAGTTATAACTATATTTGTTTTCGACCTTTTAAAATACATATCATCACGAATAGTAGCTTAGCTAGCTAGATGATACACATATGTACCTTGATCTGGGTGCGGCGGTTTTGGAACCAGAACTTGACTTGGCGAGGAGCTAGTCCTAATTGCTTGCTCAGCTGCTGTCTTTGCTTCTCGTCCGGATGAGGTGTTTCTTTGAACAGCCTGCATGCAACCTCATCAAATTCACATTCCGACCTTTCCAAATTTCCATCATTGTTCAGATATACATCTAACCATTACATTTTTTTTTGTATTCTAAAACATGAAACTCTTAGATATGCTGCAAATGAACCCTAACTACCTATACATATAGCGCTCTCGATCGGCTTTAATTATGATCGAATGAAACAGTTTAACAATATGTCCAACCAAAAATCAAATCATGTACGGAATAAGAGAGAGGGAGAGAGAGAAACAAAGTGTAAGCATGTGCAAACATTGTAACTAAACATCGGCAATATATTTGTCCATTACATGAAATATGCCCTCTCTATATACATAGGGCATGATGATCGATGACTAGTAGTACTCATTAGCGTATATGTATGTGGAGACGTGGTTATATACATTAAGTAAACATATATATTAGGGAAGAAAGTTGAGATAAAAAAATTTTCATCAAGTTGAGATAATTTATAATCATCATATTCATATATGAAATGTATATACATATATAGAGTGTGTTAACATGAACAAGTACGCACAGAGAAGCAAGACCAATGTAATGAATGTTTTTGTTATGAAACCCTAATATCAAATAATGGGAATACCTGAATCGTCATATTCATGTGTGAATTAAATATATGTAGAAAAGGTTACTAGTCAAGGGAAGAAAGAACATACGCTTCCATGTGTCTAATCTGATCGGTGGTGTGGCGATGATACTTCTTCCTCTTCCTCTTGTTGCCTTTGTTTCCTGCACCATCCTCTTCTTCCTCTTGATCGTCCTCACCCTCCAAATTGTCCTCTGATCTGGATCTCGTGGGTCCCGAGTTCTCGCTGCTCATCTCCACCGTCCGATCCTCATCGTCAGCTACTCTTCTTCCCAGAAAGTCCTCCTCAGGGTTCGTGCTGCCGGAGGATGCATTCCGAAATATCCCAGCCTTTTATACATATAAATCACCATTAAAATGTAAACTTATACAATAATGTATATGTATAATACAGTATATGAATCAATTTATATGATTTGTGGGAGTAGAAGTTAAAGAAAGTATACGTACGAGAGAGAGGGAGAGGGCTGGAGAGGAGAAGAAGTCTTTGGTGGGTTGTTTCGATGACATCTCGACGGCCATTGACATAAGCTCCGAAATCTTAATTTGCTTTATCTTCCCTCTCCTCCTTCCTTCTATTTATATTAATCTCTATATTTGTTGTTTTTATTTATTATTTTATACCAAAATGTACTCTTATATTACATATACAGATAAGGCTATATATATTCCAATTATGTAAACGGTCGTTTTTCAGATATTTCTCTATTGCTTGACTTTTAGGTGCTTCATTTAATTATAATTTAACCCTTTCTTCCTAGTTATATACTTATGCATATATATTCTCACCATTTAGTTTACAATTATATTCACACTTGATTACTTTAAAACATGGCCAGCTTATACATCACTGCAGCCATTGATGTACATTATTTTCGAAAAATAAATATTAGATATGTTCGTATGAGAAATTCGGTTGTGAATTTGGAAAATATCCGTTCCTATATAGATTTAATTTTGTTAACAAAAAAAAAATTGTTAACAAAATGTTCGAATTACTTCTGCACCGCACAAACGATTGAAAATTAGGTATTTGAACATAAGTTTGCCATTACTCATGAAGTTAATCGTTTTAAACTACATAATTAAGTTCATATAAATTACTGTAGACAGGGAGTAGGAATGAGAATAAGGGGTTGCATGATTTAAGGGTATACAAACAAAGACGAACTTCTCTGTCTCTTCTTTAATTGAATTGAATTACATGTGTAGAGAGTAGAGAGAGAAAAGACATATGCATATGTCAGGTCATTGTTTTAAAATAAAAATAATAATAATGGCTAGGTAAAGAGAGAGAGAGTTGACTGTTAGATACTGGGATAGACTCAACTAACTTTAAGCACCTAATTCTCCAACCGCATTTTCTGCTTTCTTCTTTCCTCCTTAATTACCATCATTACTCCTAATATTATGACTTCTATTTCTTTATTAGAGATATTGTAATAGTTATAGGATTTATAATTTGTACTATCTATTAATATGACATCTTCTTTCAAACAACATCCAAGTAACTTGCGTATACAGAATGCAACATTACATCTCTATATTTTGTTCTAAAAACGTATCTATATATAAACTTGGTTGCAACTATAAAGCAAGTAATTGCGTGAGCAAGGAAAATTAAAAAAAACATTGGTAGAGAGAACAGGATAATAGTATCAGAGTACTTACATGGAAACCTTAAATGCCTTGTGCTCTGTAACTTATTTATAATAATGCTAATAAATATTCCCTGAATCTCAAACTTACATGCTTGTAGAGTCAAGCAGTGTGTAGTACTCCGTAATAAACAATAGTACTAGTAATTAGGAGTAGCTAATAATTAATTGTGAAGGCCGGAGAAGAGTTGTTGAAAGCTAAAAGAATAATAGATGACGTGAGCAGGGACATACAATTTGCAAGGGAAAGATAACGGGAAATCGGCCAATTCCTACGTCAACAGAGCCCAGCGGTCCCGATCAGTACATGAACATATCAGCTGTGCAAATACATACATCAACACTTAGTTAATTCAAATTTCATAAACGAACTAACAAAATACGGTTTTTACATATATTGACCAATTTACTGTTAGGCAGACGTAACAGAATATGAGCTGTCGCTTAGCTGTCTGTCATACGTGGAATCGAACCCAGGTTAGCGCACTGACTCTTTGATCACTCAACCACTGGGCCAAGTTTGATACATTGATTTTATCTCCTCTTAATTTCTATTTATACCATGGTAAATCATTTTTCTGTTTTTTTCCTTCCTGTGTATGTTTTTATTATCCAAAAAAAAAGAATCTCTCAAATGTTAGTTCCTAATTTAAAAAGCAAGTGGTTTAGAAATTATTCAGTAAAACATAAAAGATGATATTGTTTGGCAATAAAAAACAAGCCTTTGAAGTTCTTGTTCTGTCAACTAAATATAATCACAAACCAGCAATATAATCAAGATCGTTTCTTGTCTATTACATAAGTTTTTTGGTCTCAGTATGCTCTTCAAACAAATATTATCACAAACCGGCAAATGGAGTTTTTTTTTTTTGCTTTGAAGCAAGTAATGAATCATGGAATGACAGACATTTAAAAGATTTTGGAAAAATTTGGATGAAAAGTCAAACAGTCAAACAGGGAAAGAAAAAAAAGAAATATGTGAATGACATATCTGTATAAGTAAAAACCAATTGCGACAATAAACAATGATTTGGGTTTGGCACAATGGTTTCTTCTTGTGATGGATATTGCTCACACCCGGGTTCGACTCCCCTCTTAAACCATATTTTATTTTTTATTTATTAATTTATTAATTATTTAAAAACGTAAAAATCCACGTAAGCGGTACATAACGGACAGCTCAGATTCTGTTATGTTTGACTAACGGATAATTGGTCAATGTATGTAAAAATCGTATTTTGTTAGTTCGTGTATAGAATTTGAATTAACTAAGTGTTGATGTATGTATTTGCACAGCTGATATGTTTATGTACTGATCGGGACCGCTGGGCTCTGTTGACGTAGGAATTGGCCGATTTCCCGAAAGATAACTTGGGGTTATTTTGGGTGGTCAACGAGAGGGAGAGAGGGCATTGACGGATCGTTACTCATTAATTTCAGTGACCTTAAAAGGAAATGAATGCTCTTAATGGGTTTGCCTCCAACCCCTTTCCATTTCCTCCAGCCTCTCTTTATTACTTAATCACCATGCACCTAGACTTACATATGATACTCTACATCATCATCTTTCATTCTCTCTCTCTCTCTCTCTCTCTCTCTCTCTATATATATATATATATATATATATATATATATATACAACGCCACCTAAGTACATGCATGTGAATATGTGATTCACTTGACATGTTAATTTGATTATCTTATTATATAAAATGAAAAGATTTGTACAGTTTAAAACATTAATATATCGGGGATATGCGACATCCATGACATATCGCACAGGTTGTTACTTCATTACTTGCGTATATATATGTTATTGTAACCATCGTTCAAACAAAGTAGAGTACGTACGTAAATGAAACCCACCCCTATACGTACGTTAATAGAGGAAGGTGTAGGGAAGGGAACTGTTTAAGGTGTTAATTATTAATTACATTAATTTATATATACATATAGAGAGAGGATGTGTAGTGGCAATTAAGATGGAGAAGCAATTATCAAAAGCTTTCATCAGATTAATTTATATTTTCTTCCTCTACTATTCTCTTTGTTAGTCGTACGGCCGATTGAATTGTTAGTTAGGAAAGGTAGATAGATAGCAAATGTATAATAGAGGGAAGCAACCATAACATTTACGTTTACCACATTCTCTTTAATTAATTAACGCCTAACCTATCTATATATGTATCCTTTCTCTATTACTTTCAATTACTACTTAGGATTTTGGGTAAAAGTTTCCCTTTCCACGATAAATCTCTTACACATGTTGTCAAACTCCAAAGGCAGTCCGTTTTTTTTTGGGGTTTTCTTTATTCAGGGCGAAAGAAATCAACAAACTTTGGAAGTGTGCGTAGGGCCTACCGAACCAATTAATACAAACGTCTAGCTTGGTTCATGCAACTGGCTATATTTTTTTTTCTGGTTTTAACAACTGACCATCCTTTTTATTTACATCCTTACAAATTACTACAATCCATAAAGAGAATTGACCCGCCAAAATATGTTCTCACACAAAAGCAAACGTGTTATGCAAATGTGACACTGAGTGTTCAAACGTGTGAGGAGAGAATGGTGTCATAGGAGATTGTGCCAGCTGATAAAGACTGTGAAGACGACCTGCTAACTTTATTTATTAGTACAATGCATTTGATTCACTTTTATACAAGATAATTCATAAATACATATATGTCAAACGTTCCTACTATTCTTGCTACTTCCAACTACAAAACGAAAGATGGATAGTTAGTTGCGGACAATCAGATGAAACTAAATTAAGACACGATATTGTGACAGAGCTAGCTAACCAGCTACTAGCCAATGAGTACGTACGTACCATATATATTGAGATACACCATAAATTAGATCTCGCACATTTTGCCATAGGAATCTTACATAGAAAAAAAAGATCATTATATTTAGGGAAAATTCTCAAAAATATGTGAAGCAATTTTTATTTTCATAGTACATATTGGTGGAGATTATTTCTTCTTTTACTGTGATGATATCGCAAATTCCCACGGGGATAAGACATTTGATATCAAGAAGATACTCGTTCAAAAATCACTAAAGAAGAAGAAGAGAAATCGACCAAAATAAACCTTATACTCTTGGACCCAACATATCGGATTTGGGTGAACAATGATCTGACTGGTAGCTAAAAACCCTAGTTTCTCTATTTTCATCGGACAACTCACGTGTTTTATGGACAATATTCCCTTTTAAATTAAATAAATTAAATATTTTGAGGGTAAAATAAAGTTTTTCTAAATAATAATATATAATTTAAAAATGTATGAAACTTTTGAGAATTTAAGTATAAATCAAATAAAAACTATGCCACATATATTATCCGTACATATATCAAAGATCAATAACATAATTCAAATTTAAATCCTAAAATTATTTTGCTTACACACGTGGCTAAGTGTATCGAGTTGTCCCTATAGTGGATCCGATTGGTAATGGTTGTACCATTAAAAATTTTGCTGTAGAAAAAAATCTATAGACTTTTAATTGTGTTTTTAGATTAGATTGCTCTACAAAAATTGCTGTGAATATTTGATTCTATAAAACACTTGTACAACTGTAGGTTATTTCAAGAATTGTGATTTTAATTTTTTTATTAAAACTTAGGGGTTGATTGGCAAGTGCTTTAGAAGTGTTGTAAGATCTTTTTACAGCCCAAAATTTTGCCAATCATACTTTGTAAATATTTTTTAAAGCTACAAATTTTTCTTTCCTTTTTATTTATTTTTAGCTGTGGAAAATCATAAACCTAGAGCATTTATTTTTTGCTTTAGAAAATTTGTATGTAAGTCAGTGAATCTTTTTAAACATATAGTTGATATTCTACATCAAAAGTATCTAGAGCCACAACAAAAAAAAATCTACAGTTTTATTTCTAAACCAAAAATATAAAGCTACAACTTCTTCCAATCATTCCCTTAATTGATGTGAATTTAGTGTTGTAGAAATAAACGAGAGTATTTATAAATTTGGTGTAATTGCTTACCGACTTTTAATATTGCCCATGTTGATTTATTAAACTATATTTCTAATTTTTATTATGTAACTTTTTTCTCGGGTAAAAACAGTTTATAGATCTGCCACTAAGAGCTTGATTGGTTTCCCCGCTACCACCCGCAAACGCAGTTTTTGCGATTGGTAGCGGTTGACAGCGTTTTGAAACAATCATACAAACCGCTACAAATCGCTTCAAACCGCTCTGAACCTCTTAAATTCAAAAGCTGGTTCCAGCTAGCGTTTGCGGTTGCGGGAGGATAATTTTTTTTTTTTAAACCATATAAATACAAAAATAAAAATATTCAATAAATTTTTTAAAATGGAATTATAAAAATACTAAAATATATCTATTATATTTTAATTAATATTATAAAATTTTAAAATAAAAATATTTTTCTATAATTTTAAAATTTTAAAACTATAACTTTGAAAATATAATTTATATATTTATTATAATATTATGATTTTTGATATTTTTATAATTATATAAAATATAAATATTGTTAATTTATTATTTAACCGCTACTGTATTTGGTATTTAACCAATCATTAATATCCCGCAAACGCACCAATTTCTAACCGCAGAACCAGTCGTACAAATCTCTTAAAAATGCTAGAAACCGCAACCACCCGCATCCGCAAACGCTCGCAGCCGCAACCGCTGCATTTGAACCAGTCAGGCCCTAAGTGTAAAATACATGGTGATTAAGCGGTTTAAGCTAAACCAAGATTAAAAGCCAACTAGAACGAAAAGAAAGAAAGCTGTAAAATGATAAACACCAACGCTCCAATCGCATATTGGATGAAGAACTTGAAAGTTGAAACCTTCCATGATAAATAAGTATAGCAATTATATTTAACCAAAGAAACCTGAGCTTCAAACCGGAAAACATCGTTCTTACTTTGATCACCATGTATATGATTTCAAGTTAGTTTTAAAATGTCTCCCTAAGTGAGGACTTTGTCTTCGAAGAACTTGTTTATGTCGGCTTAGATTCTGGAGAAATCCTTTATTTCCTCCGTTTTTGTTATCCGATCAATGTTTCTCTCTGTTGTAAAATACTTTGATCAATATCTTCCTCGGTGAAAAAGAAGATCTGCCCCTGAGTGTATCAACCCATTCACTGGCACTACTACAAACGATAACCATAACATGTATATATATACATAATGTTTGGTTTAGTGTCTCAACTCTCAACCCATCCACTACTAGTCTACAAATGATCATGGTAACCATAACACGTATATATATTGTATAAATTGTTATAACTCATAACTATTATTAACCGTCCGTTTATACACGAGTTTAACTCTGTGATTGTCTTTGCGTGGGGAAATCGGCTAATTCCTACATCAACACAGTCCAGCGGTCCCGATCAGTACATAAACACATAAGCTGTGCAAATACATACATGAACACGTAGTTAATTCAAATATCATACATGAACTAACAAAATTTGGTTTTTGCATACATTGACCAATTATCCGTTAGTCAAACGTAACGGAATCTGAGCTGTCCGTTATATACCATTACGTGGCCTTTTACGTTTTTAAATAATGAATAAATTAATAAAAATAAAATAAAAGATGGTTACAAGGGGGAGTTGAACCCTGGTTTGAGTTATACCCATCACAAGAAGAAACCATCGTGCCAGACCCAACCTACAGTTTATAGTCCCACTTGTTTCGTATTTATACAAATATTTCATTCACATATTTCTTTTTTTTTTCTTTCCATGTTTGACTTATCATCCAAATTGTTCCAAAACAAATTCAAATACTTTTTTGTTCTCTTTTTCCTTTTCTCGTGGAAAAAATCATTTTTTGTATATTCAAAACAATAAAATAAAATAATATATATTATTAAAAAAGGTTACGTACGTTGGAATTGTCTTCTACCTTTATTATCTCTTTGTGAATTTCTATTTTTAAAAGATAATATTTACTTTTAATAATCAACCCGATAAACAAAATTTCAAATGTCCATTACAAGCTTAAATTGAACAAAACAAAACTAATTCAAATTTTGCACGTCTAATTTCGTTCAACTACCACACCGGCGCGTTCCGCTAAACCGATCTATAATACTTAGTAAAATCAATTCCCTTTTTGAACTAGTTCATTCTCTTGTTGAAATCTTTAATTTGCTTTTGTTTAAATTTTGAGTAAATTTTTTTTCAGTTTCCAGTAATTGTAAGAGAACGATCTTTCGATCTCTTTCTCACAAAAATATAGTAAAGCTAGAAATAACTTCAATGTATGTGATCCCTTTTTAATAATATATATTATTATTTTATTTTTTTGAATATATAAAAAGGTTATTTCTTCCACAAAGAAAAACAAAAAAATATTTGAATATTTTTTCATTTTGTTTGGATGATAAGTCTATTTTCTGAACAATTTGGATGATAAGGTCTACCACAAAATATATATATATATATATATATATATATATATATATATATATATATATATGTATATATATATATATGTGAATGAAATATCCATTAGGTATAAATAGGAAATCATTGGGAGTACAAATAATAAGTCTGCCTTGGCACAGTGGTTTAGCATGTGTTGGATATTGCTTAGATCCAGGTTCGATTCCCCCATCTAACCATCTTTTAATTTTTTTAATTAATTTATTCATTATTTAAAACTGTAAAAAGCCACGTAAGCAATATATAACGGACAACTCAGATTCCGTTACGTTTGACTAACGGATAATTGGTCAATGTATGCAAAAACCGAATTTTGTTAGTTCGTGTATGAAATTTGAATTAACTACGTGTTCATGTATGTATTTGCACAGCTTATGTGTTTATGTACTGATCGGGACCGCTGGACTGTGTTAATGTATGAATTAGCCGTTTTCCGTCTTTACGTGCGCGTATACATGCTATATATATAATTAATCTTCTTTTCGGGAATTCAAATAGAAATACAAAATGAAGATGCAATCGTTAATATATACGACAGTGTCCTAAAATAAGGTAGTGACGAAATGTATGTATTTATCAAAACATATCAAGTATCAACAAAGAAGTTAAATAACAGCTAGAGACAAGCATCAGATCATGATCCCCTTTTTCCAGTGTGAGAGAAAAAAACTAGCAGTGATTTGTAATGAATATTAAAGCCACCGACAGAGTACGTATAGTTGAAGAAAACAAACAATCCGGATTCGTACTGGAAAAGACTAACGAAAAAACATATGGTGAATAGGGAAGATGTGGCTGGGCCTGCGGTTATTATCCGAACTGATCCTTCCAAACCGAACCGAACCAAAAAATTCGGTTTGAAGGTTTGGTTCAGTTCGGTAACTAAAAAAATTAGATTTTTGATTTGGTAATTGGTTAGTTTGACTTTTAATTTTTTTTTACCAAACAATATCATTCTTAACCAAATTCTGAATTAAACTAACCAAAATCCGAATTGAAATAATCAAATTTAGCGAAATCTTTAAATTTTATTTATTTAAATCAAAACTTAACCGAATTCAAAAAATTCACTAGAAAATTCTGAAACTGAACTAACCGAATTCTTTTTACTTCGGCGAGATTTCGACCGATCCGAACTAACTGAATTCCAAAACTAATAGACCTGAACTAACAGAAAAAAACCGAACCTGCATGCCTAGATGTGGCTATATATAGCCTAGTTCGATAAAAAAAAGAGAGGAAGAGCAATGCAATTTATCCAGAGAGAGTCGCTGGAAACACTCAAAACGAATATGCATGTTTGCGAGCCTTAGTGGACCGGTTTGCTTGCTGCCCAAATTAGTGGGCTCATATAGGCCGTGTTACTTTATAAGCTGGATCTTTCTGGTTTCCATTAGTGTAATTGGGTTTTAATTGGCGTATTCTATCAAAAAAACAAAACAATTCGTCAAGTAAATAAATGATAATCCCTCTCTTACTAAAAAAATCATATTATAGTTTTTTCACACATTTTAATAAAACACATTAAATTTACATAACTTTTTATGTTTATTTTTTTTTCACAATTTTAAATCAATAAAAAATCAAGTAGTGCAATTAAGTTTTTTTGAAATTTGCGATTAGTTAATAAAACATGTATTAAAAATGTAAAAAATGAATCTTTTTGAAATAAAATTTTTCTCTAAAATATGAATCTTTAAGAAACGGAGGAGGTACGCTTTAGAAAAAAAAGAAAAGTAAATAAATGATATGAAAAGCTAGAACGGCGCCGTTTATGACACCAGCTCGTGGCACCAGAGGAGAGAAAAAAAAAAAAGAGAGTTGGATTTGGATCTAAATTCGATCACGACGCATCTCCTAAGCTCGCTCTTTCTGATCCCAATATCAGGTAGGCAAATATTAATAAGGAGATGCTCACCTCGATTGAATCTCTTGCATTAATGATTGATTCACCTTATTGATACGTCTCTCAATTTCGTAATTTTGAGCTCAGGCGCTTGAGATGGATCTGATCCGGTGGTGATTTGTGAGATTCACGTCGAACGAACAAGTTTCAGATTCGTGGAGATGGCTTGGTTCAGTGACAAGATTTCTCTGGGAGGATTCCCGGATCTCACAGGGGCAGTTAATAAATTCCAGGAGAGCGTTAAGAACATCGAGAAGAATTTCGATAACGCCCTTGGCTTTGATGACAAGTCCGAATCTGCCGGTGAAGGTACCTTTTGATCGATCTTCTGTTGCAAATAATGATACCATTTTTGGATTGTGTTGAGAGAATTTGCACATGCCTTTGGATTCATTCGTTTAGTTTCTGATAGAACATGGATCTATTTTTCTTTGTTTTCTTTTTAATGTAGCTTCAAGTATGTGGCCACCTGTAATGTCCTTCATGGGTAACACCTCTGATGAGAAACTTGATTCATTGGAAGACTCTGCCAGCTCAGAAAATCCACCTCAATCCGAAGAAGAAGAAAAAGAAGAAGGATCTGGTAAGGTAGCTACTGAACAAGCAGTATCAGTTGAAGCAAATAAAGAAACAAATGTGTCAACAGAAGCTGACCAAGCAGAGGTTCCTGAGGTAACAGAGACTGTTGCTTTAGATCCCAAAGATGGTGAACCTGAATCTCAGATGGCTCTAGAAGATTCTTCAGGACATTCGGTTCAACGTCCTGGTGACACGAGTAGTTTAGAACCTGATGAGAAGCAGGAATTGGCAGCTGCTTCAACAGAGTCACCCAAGTCCGAAGATGCTGGATCAGAGGCAGAGGAGGCTATGCCTGAGGAGGATGCTGGAACAAATGAAGTTTCTCTAGGAAATAACGAAGCTGTTTCCTCTCCTGTGATTGCTGATACGGATGAGACAAACAATGATCAGGAAAGCCAGAGTGAAAATCTGGAGAAGAGAACATCGTCTGTAAATGTTGAAGTTTCACCTGATACAGATAATATTAACAGGGTAGAGCCCTCTGATGCTCAACTGTCTTTAATTACTGAGTCGGCTGGTTCTGCTAATGAGTCTTCTGTGCTGAAGAGATCTCCTTCAGATGAAATTTCAGAGAGAGTTGTAGATTTTGTTTCTCGTGAACTGGATTCAAGACTTGATGGTAGTGAATTAATTGACAGCCAGCGTTCGAGCTCTGCAACAAATGCTTCTGACTCTGCTGATGTTATTATGGAATTAGAGAAGACAAAAAAGGAAATGAAAATGTTGGAAAATGCACTGCAAGGTGCTGCAAGGCAAGCTCAGGTACATCTTAAGGTTTCCATCATAGGGTTGTTCTACAGCTATGGTGCTTCTAGACCAATTTTTTATGGTAATTTGTTTTTACAGGCAAAGGCTGATGAGATTGCAAAGTTAATGCATGAAAATGAGCAGCTAAAATCTGCCACTGAGGATTTGAAGGTACTAGAGAGTACGCTGAAAGTTCATGTTTAATTAGATGAAATGTTGATTATCGTACTCATTTTTCCTCCTTTGTGTTGATTCTTAACCTAAATTCTTATACCCTTTGTGCTCTGAAACAGAGGAAATCCAATGAAGCTGAAGTTGAGTCTTTGCGAGAAGAATACCATCAGAGAGTTGCTACTCTTGAGAGGAAGGTATATTTTGCTATTTTGGTTCTTCTTTTTCCTTATAAATATACCTTCATGGTTCATCTTTCTAGGTTTACGCACTCACCAAAGAAAGGGATACACTTAGAAGAGAACAGAACAAGAAAAGTGATGCTGCGGCCCTTCTGAAGGAGAAAGATGAAATAATAAATCAAGTTATGGCTGAAGGTAAGCAAACCTTTTGGAATGCTTGGGATCATGGATTGTAATTTCGGTGCTAATTGTTAATGGTTTAATGCATCCCGAGAGCGAACTGTAACTGTTTGAAAAAATGAAAGGAGCTCATTTTCTACTCAACTTGAGCCTTTGATGTTAATGCCCGTCATTTCAGGCGAAGAGCTTTCGAAGAAACAAGCTGCTCAAGAGGGTCAGATCAGGAAGCTGAGAGCTCAGGTATGTAACGAATGCTTACACCTTTCACTTTTACTAGTACCATCAATCTCATTGCTTCTTCTCTCACCTGCTTATTTTGTCCGCATGTTAGATTAGAGAGGTGGAAGAAGAGAAGAAAGGACTGATCACAAAGCTTCAGGTAATTGATGTCGCGAGCGATGCTTTTGTTGTTTCACTATGTGATTAACGATGGAAACACCTTGGTGGGCTTGTCTTGTTAAAGCATTGTTCAAAATGTATCTTCTTGATAGGCATGATAAATATCTAAAAGAACAAAACTTTGGTGTCTTGTTTTTTCTGTCATTTGTCAGTCTGAAGAAAATAAGGTAGAGAGTATTAAAAGGGACAAGACAGCTACAGAGAAGCTGCTGCAAGAGACCATAGAAAAACATCAAGCCGAACTTGCTTCTCAGAAAGAGTATTACTCGAATGCATTAGCTGCAGCAAAGGAAGCTCAAGCATTAGCGGAGGAGCGTACCAACAATGAGGCGAGAATAGAGTTAGAGAATCGTCTAAAGGAGGCCGGAGAGCGGGAATCTATGCTAGTACAGGCGCTGGAAGAATTGAGGCAAACCTTAAGCAAAAAGGAGCAACAGGTTTGATCAAATTCGGGACATTTACTAACGGGATCACATTCGGTGATATTTGTTATTATTTTGTTGCAGGTAGTGTTTAGGGAAGACATGTTCCGCAGAGAACTTGAAGACCTTCAAAGACGTTATCAGGTAAATCAAGACGTTTTGGGATGAATTAATAGCTCCGTGTATTTATGCTTTCTAAACTAAATTGTCCTGTAGGCTAGTGAACGAAGGTGTGAGGAATTAATCACCCAAGTTCCTGAGTCTACAAGGCCTCTCCTAAGACAGATTGAGGCAATGCAGGTAGTAGCTGATCCTTCTGGGGTTTTTGGAGAAGGTTTTCTGAGATTAAAAACTTTAAAATAAAATATGTAACATTACATGCTTCTTATCTGATTGACTGTAGGAAACTACTGCCAGAAGAGCAGAAGCTTGGGGTGCTGTAGAGAGAACTTTGAATGCCCGACTGCAGGTGTTTTGAACATCACTGCTATAACGCTCATATTCAACTATATATTTCTATGTCTCTTATCGTTTTGTTCAATTTCTACGAATATTCAGGAAGCAGAAACTAAAGCTGCCACAGCTGAAGAGCGAGAGCGCTCTGTGAATGAACGCCTCTCTCAAACCTTATCAAGGATTAATGTTCTAGAGGCCCAGGTTTTCTATGATCCTTGACTCTGTTCTCATCAGTGTCACGTTTTTTCTCTAAATGCTAGCTTACCCGGTTCTCCTATCCAGCTTTCATGTCTTAGAGCAGAACAAGGCCAGTTAAGTAAGTCGCTCGAGAAGGAGAGGCAAAGAGCGGCAGAGAATAGACAGGAGTATCTGGCAGCTAAGGAAGAAGCAGATACCTTAGGCGGTCGAGCAAACCAACTTGAAGTGGAAATCATGGAACTGCGGAGAAAACATAAGCAAGAGTTGCAAGAAGTGCTGCTCCACAACGAGCTTATTCAAAAGGTGATACATAGTTTTTCAGACACTTCTTTGATTAGTTAAAAAAAAACCCCGATGAATTTTCTTTACATGGCGAAAAAAATTTCAGGACCTAGAAAGGGAGAAGGCTACCCGTTTGGATCTTGAAAGAACTGCCCGTATCAATTCCTCGACAGCCTCTGAACAGCTTCCCATATCAAGGCAAAATTCTACCTATGAGAATGGTATGATGCATCTCAATATGGTTTAATAGTCAATAATCCAGGCCTTGCGCATCTGTGATATTTTAAACCGTGTCATCAGGAGGCTTGCAAAGAAAGCTCTCAAGCGCAAGCAGCCTTGGCAGCATGGAGGAGAGCTATTTTCTGCAAGCTTCGCTTGATTCGTCAGATAAATCTTCTGAGAAGAGAAGCATGCCTGAAGCAACTATGAGTCCATACTACATGAAGAGCATCACACCGAGTGCTTATGAAGCCACACTTCGACAGAAAGAGGGTGAACTTGCTTCTTACATGTCCCGCTTGGTAGGTGTAAAAAGTATACAACTTGTTCATTTCTGTGTAGCTCCATTGGTAGGCTTTTGGAAACTGGCGTTGAAATGGGAATTAGGTTCACATCAGTTTGTAATCTCAGACCCCACCGTAATCTCAGAACCCACCTTGGATAGGTTAAAATGGCGCACTATGGATGCTGGGAAATTACCGTTGTTTTATAAGCTGGTTTAGATTGTTTAGCTCTAATTGTATAGGCTTGTTCTTAGTATCTATCATCCCCTAATTTAGAATCTAACTGTAAAATTTTAACCTACTCTGGTGGAATATTGTCCTGCAACAGGCGTCAATGGAGTCTATCCGAGATTCCCTAGCTGAAGAACTAGTCAAAATGACCGCAGAGGTACCTATATGAGAGTTTCAGAGTTGTTTTATTAAGGATGTGACGTCTAATATTTTGGTCACTGTGGATGTAGTGTGAGAAATTAAGAGGGGAGGCGGATAGGGTGCCGGGCATAAAAGCAGAGCTGGAAGCACTAAGACAAAGGCATGCGGCTGCTCTGGAATTGATGGGTGAACGAGATGAGGAGGTAAGAGATGTGAATAAATTACTTGTAGCCAGCAATAACAGTGGTAGGCGTAATAATGATAAAAATGTGGGTTTGGTGGTAGTTGGAGGAACTTCGAGCGGATATAGTGGACTTGAAGGAAATGTACAAGGAGCAAGTGAACATGCTGGTGAACAAGGTAAGTCAAACATACACCAAAGTTTAGTCAAATTGTTTGACAGGCTCTCATGGTCTCAAGGGGTTTGTGCATTTTTTAACAGATCCAATGAGAAAGCAACAAAGTGTTGACAGGCTCAGGCTCATGTGTAGGACCATCATCCTTGTTTCCTCCTATTGGCTATACCACCGACCAAAGGCCCTACATTGCTTTTATTTTTTTTTCTTTCTTTTTTCTTCTCAGAAAAGGGTTTGTAAAACAAAGTATTACTGCTCGAACTAAAGATTTTTGTTACTGTGTTTATTCGTAATTATTTGGAGACAATGTAAAAGTGCCTCGTTCTTTGAGAGAGAGTTGACTCGATTCATTTAGTGGCTTCGTTAAAGAACCATAGTATATCATCAATTAACAAAAGCTTGACTCGGATGAAGCTCAAAAAACTATGATTCGAAAGAAGCTTAATAAGCTGAGAGATGTCGCAATCAGGAAAAGATGATAGAAGCGCCTAAGAGGCCTGGTGATAAATAAAGAAAGGCCCAAGAGGCCTCTGTACTTTTGCATGGAGGCCCTCAGAAGTTAGTTACACTATTGATTTTACTTAGTGGGGCATAGATGAGGTCGGTGGAGGCGAAGCAGGTGATTAAAACACGTCGTATTATCGTCTCTCTCGGGAGAAGAGTGAAGCGCATCTGGGTGGTGACCAAAGCATATAGCATATATGTTATATAAAGTGTTGCGTAGGAGGAGGAATGATTAAGTTCCAAACTTCAAAAACAAATAAAAAGGAAAGAAAAAAACTTATTTCTTCGACTCAACGATTCCTTTTGATCATTTCTCGTCTGCCTGCAGGTACTATAATCATCGTTTCTCGCTTTTTATTTTCCTCCTTAATGCTCTAGATCTTGCCATTGCCTTTTTTATTCTATTGTAACTTTTTGTTTCTGATCTACATTGCGGATCAATGCTGGGTAAACTTTTTTGCTGTCAGATCCGACGATCTCACTTTCTCATGTTGATTCTGGAACTTTCCTACTAGCTAACGTCACGTCACGTCACGTGTGCTTTCACTTTTTTTTCTAATTTCTAATTGATTGTGTTCATACGGACACTAAGTAGCACCCGAAGAGGGGATGGATTCAAAATTTATGTGTACTGCTGAACTTCAAAATTTTCATGTGCAGTGGGGGATGGATTCTGTTAGACGCACGTACACGATGATGCGAGGTCGTCACATTGAGAAACGTGTTCCTTCCAGAGAGTTACTCTCTGTTCTCGATAAAGCTGAAACTGCAGGTTCCTTTTTTTAATCACCTTTGAAAATGTTGCCCGGAATGGAAAAAAAACCCAGAGTCATTAGAAAGAACACATGTCATCTTCCGACGTGTCAATAGTTAATTAAGATGTTTAGTTTAAACAATAATAATAAAAATCGGATTTGGTATTATGACTCTGTAAGTGAAGATAAAAGCTAGAAACTGACCTCAAAGTAAATAAAAAACAAGAAAGCGTCCGAGCTATAACCTTTCCTTGCTTGGACTCATGAACTTCTTTAACTTTTGCCATTTATAACTGTGACTGCGAATTTCCAGTGACTGGGACGGGAAAAGATATCGGGAATCCTTCATGGAAGCGATCTCTGCCTCACGTATTCGTTGCATCTCTCACCTCCCTTTTATTCGGCTATCACCTTGGGTGCGTGCGTATATACACTTCGAATTGCCTTCTCTTTGTCCATGTTACTCTTTATATAGACTCTGTTTCTTTTAATTGTATGTACATTGGGAAGAAACTCTTAGTATAGACTCATGCTTTCTTTTGTGGACGTAGGGTTGTTAATGAAACTCTCGAAAGCATTTCAATTGACCTTGGCTTTAGTGGCAACACCATCGCCGAAGGTATATATAGCTTTTTATGTTTCTGTTCCTTTCTTCAGTCTATCCTTGTGTCTGATCATTCTTTTTTTTTTTAATTCTGGTGGATGAAGGTCTTGTTGTTAGTACGTGCTTAGGCGGCGCCTTTATTGGATCTCTGTTCAGTGGGTTGGTTGCGGATGGTGTTGGCCGCCGTAGAGCTTTCCAGTTGAGCGCTTTGCCAATGATTATTGGAGCTTCAGTGAGGTTATCCTTTTTTTTTTCTCTTCTGCTTAACCATTTTTTGTTTAGGCTGTTGATTATGCATGATGAATGTTTTATCTTACATTACATGTTGGCCTACCCTTACAAATTTGAACATGTATGTGTCAACTTATTTGAACATTTCGGATTCAAATTTTTGTCTAGTCATTAGGCAATCAGGGTTGCATTTATTCTCACTGTGGCTTTCTGAGTGGGTGTTGACAATTTATTATGAGCAATTGGTTATTCCTTTTAACATATTTGCCCTCTAGTCCTCGCCTTGTTGGGTTTTCACTTATAAAATAACGAGATCTGTGTGCTTACAAATGTATTGTTTGCAGTGCAACAACTGAGAGTCTTGAGGGCATGCTCCTGGGAAGGTTTTTTGTCGGAATCGGGATGGGCATAGGTCCTTCTGTTACGGCTCTCTATGTCACTGAGGTACTTGTTCCTGCACTTGTTTTTCTATGACCGCTACATGAAATTGCATCCCCACAGACTGGTGATGTGAATATAATTCGATGTACAGTTCAGTTGCTAGTTTTAGATTTCATCCTTTTACATCAACATGTTTACAACAATAACAAAATTTCTTCTACAGTTTGGATCCAACACCAATTTATTTTATTTTATCAAAAGCTGTTTGGGGGAAATTTAAGTAGATTCACGTTTCAGACATAAAAAGACATGAACTAGACCATTAGCACGCAGAAGTTAATTGGTACACTTAGAATTCATTTTAATTAAAGCAGAAGGTTCTCTAGGCGCATAACTTTCACTAACTTGCCTTATCCATACATCTTGTTTAGAGCGAGGCTCACATTTCCACTTTGCAGGTGTCACCTGCTTATGTAAGAGGCACATATGGCAGCTCTACCCAAATTGCGACTTGTCTTGGGCTCTTAGCTTCACTATTTGCTGGAATCCCAGCAAAAGACAACTTGGGCTGGTAAGATATTGACAAGAACTTGGGGAATAAAACAATGGCCTCAATGACCTATTACAATGCTGTAAACTTAATCCTAAAACTGGTTTGTGCCGGCGAAGTTTAGGGCACATGCTTTGGTCATTATTGACAAGACTACCGTCTGGACATCTCGGCAGAATGATCAGCTAATAGGTTTCATGTACTTTGATTGTCTAAGGTGGCGTATATGTTTTTGGATATCCACAGTCCCAGCTGTAGTCCTTGCTGTTTTCATGCAACTCTGCGCCGAAAGTCCTCAGTGGCTTTTCAAGGTGACTTTTTCTCATTTAAAAACATCATAGCTCCTAAAGACATTTTCATAAACAATTGATTTGTTGATTCACTTTCCCTGTTTTACATTCTCAGAGAGGAAGGGCAGCTGAAGCTGAAGTCGTGTTTGAGAAGTTACTGGGAGGGGCATACGTCAAGGCTGCCATGGCAGAGTTAGTGAAGTCAGATAGGGGAGATGATGGCGATTCGGCCAAATTGTCGGAATTGCTTTTTGGGCGCAGTTTTAGAGGTATGTTTGATCTTCAAACCAACAAGATTTTCATAACTTTTGGCATTTTTATCTCAAATATTCCGGTTGTGGGGTTAGAACTGATCGTCATAGAGTTGATTCATCTAGGCGGAGAGTACGTTAGCTTGTTCAACTGGATCCCTAGACAAAAAGAAGAGTCATTGTCATTTGCAAAAAAAAACATATGAATGACATGTGAAGCCTCTAACTTCATTCATTTTACGTTTTAATTTTTCTCCGTTTGCAGTGGTTTTCATTGGATCTACCCTTTTTGCTTTACAACAGTTGTCTGGGATAAACGCTGTGTTCTATTTCTCATCAACTGTCTTCAAGAA
The DNA here is from genome assembly GCF_000309985.2 of Brassica rapa. Lineage (NCBI taxonomy): Eukaryota > Viridiplantae > Streptophyta > Magnoliopsida > Brassicales > Brassicaceae > Brassica > Brassica rapa. The sequence goes on along the minus strand of NC_024801.2, from coordinate 19,644,783 downwards.
AGCTGGTGTACCTTCAGCCTCGGCCAACATTTGTGTGGGAGTATGCAACCTCTTAGGTATTAAAGTGTAACATTTTCCCTTCGTGTCAGTAGATGAGGTGGTTGAGGTTAATTATGTAAATTAGAAATTATGGATGTTAATCCTTCCTCTTATTACAAAGATGATGATCATGAAAAGAAGAGATTCAAAAGTCTCCCTTTCAACATGTAGAAACTGTCAAGTCAAATGATGATCATTCATGCTGTTGTACAGGTTCTACTGTAGCAGTGGTTTTAATGGATAAGCTGGGGAGAAAAGTATTGCTTATTGGGAGTTTTGCGGGCATGGTAATATGGCTGAGAGCGAGAATCGCTATTTGAATTAAGCATTGACAGCACTGACACTTTAACAGAGCTCTTCCATCTTTAACAGGCAGTATCTCTGGGTCTCCAAGCATTAGCACATACTTCATATTCATCAACTTTTGGAACCTTGTTTCTCTCGGTCGGAGGAATGCTACTGTAAGTTTTTCTGTAACATGTCAACTATATGATAGTGGAAAGAGGGGTGGGTATTTTGGTAAAACTCAAACGATGAAAATATGCAGGTTTGTGTTGTCGTTTGCAACTGGAGCTGGTCCTGTTCCAAGTATTCTCCTGTCTGAGATATGCCCTGGTCGTCTTCGGGCAACAGCATTGGCTGTTTGTCTTGCTGTTCACTGGGTATGGCTTTTGTCAATACTTCTTTTTTAGGAAATGGATTTAATGTTGAAACAATAATAAGCTTGGCGCAACAACAGGTAATAAACTTCTTCGTGGGGCTGCTGTTTCTAAGAATGCTGGAGCAACTAGGTTCGGTGCTTCTAAATGCAATCTTTGGCTTCTTCTGCGTGGTGGCAGTTATCTTTGTGCAGAAGAACGTGATTGAGACTAAAGGGAAGAGCCTCCAAGAGATAGAAATCAGTCTGCTCTCTGCCACCAGCCAGTGATTTTTTCTTCACATTGTTCTTCTGCCACTTTATGGGGAGTATAATATAATATGTAAGACTACTAATATGGAAGTAGGAACGAGTAGTAAGTAGGCACCACAATGTAAGGAAATGAATTATTCAAGTATAGCCGACATTCCAATTTGATTTCTAATAAAGAAGTAGTTTACAAATTACAACTTTTTTAATGTACAGAAGAGGTTCATCTATCCCTAAAACTTGTTTCTTCAAGCTTTTATCCTTTATTGTATAAGCCTGTTTGAAAACACCACTTTCTAACAATGTTTCTTCTGCTGTTTGCCTTATTCGTAATTCTTCTCCCAATTCATTTGCCACTTGAAACACCTTCCCGTTGTATGGCAACCACAGGCTCGTTACATCTAAGACACCTGAATGATGCTGCTGAGGCGCAGCGGGTCCTTATACAGTAGTAACAGTACCTGCCACAAGTCAACACATACTCTGAATCGCCTATAACATCACTTCTGTCTTGTCTAACTTCCCCTACGAATCCTCATATACGCAATCACATACAGTTACTTAGCTTCTAGTATAATTAACTAACCACTATATATCTGAGGAGAGAGGTAAGGTAATGACCCTATGATCCACTAGATTAAACCATACCTGTGCTGGCAAGGCAGAGCAATAAACGGAGTTGCAGGATCCACTTGGCAAATGGGGCAAGCAACTGTATCCTCTTTATTGCTTGAGGAACTTTCTTTGGCAAATGGACTAAGAATATTCTTTATAGCTGAAGAGTTGAGCAGCGGAAGAAGCAACAAAAGCATTTCCTGAAAATACAACCAAACAAATCTAAATCTGAATGCCAAACAGAACCAAGAAGTGAGATCCAACAGAACACTTCTTCCAGCAGACAAGACATATACTCATCAACTAAGTCATTTTGTGTTTCAATAATAGGCCAGAAACCATAAGCCCAAGGATAGTTCTATGAATTGATAGGTTGGCAAACTTTCAAAATGATTATGGCATTATGTGTAAGAGGTGACAGAGAAGAAGAAGACGTACAGAAAATTCATTCCAGACAAGTTGGCGATTCATGTACTCGAAGCTGACAGATCGGTTCATATGGGGACTCCTATAGACAAGCCTTGCTCTTAAAGCTTTTTCAATGAGGTTCCTATACCTGGAACAACAAAGAAAGAATGGTAAAGCATTTGCAAAATCATCAACAACGTGGTATTGGTTCTCGCTTCAATCTTTCATCGTGAAATTTAATAAACGCGTCTCCTATAACTTTTCTGAACATCACCATGTCTGAAGTCTCCAATCTGGTTTTGATTTTTTGTTTGTAGCACTAAGAGGCTACTAATAGATGTATTAGAAGTAGCGCAAGTCAATTTGAATAGTGGCAGATCTTTTAGGACTCAGTAAACAGCAGCTAGACATTGATTTAGATATTTAATTCGTAGATCAATACAATAAGGCATTCCTAACAAAACAGCCTCATTAACTGAACCAGACATAAGATGTGTCCCATAAAAGCGCTACAGGCATTCTGTTTGTCCTAGCGTTTAGTAACCATTCTTAGTGCATTGAATAAAATAAAATCAAATCAAATGGTCATGTCACTGTACACGCATGCATGTCTGTATGAACTATTAAGATATATGTAGACAAGATGAACAAGTCCATGAGAATGTACCTTCCGGTATAAAGAAAGGACAAGAGGTTAAGAAAAGAAGCAGCTTTATAGATGCCTTCAATTCGTTGAACGAGGGTCCAAAGTCGCCTAGCCAATGGTCTCTGCTCAGAATCACCCCACCTACGGAAAGCAGAAAACGACTGCAAACGGGAGAAGAGGTACTGACCACCAACTGAGGCAACACAGTACCAAATCTTTTGGGGAGCAGTAAGTCCAGGGCCTTCTAGTCCTGTTCTGACTACACGAGAGACAGAACATGAGTAAGTTAAGACAAGTTAAAAAAAGGGTATTGAACAGAACTGAAGTAATAAAATACCTTTGCCAGAGAGTTGGGCAGCAACACGTTCATCTCTGTATCTAAGATTCATGAGAGCATTTCCAGGGGTAGGTTTGTCAACCCAAATAGAGAATCTCCAAATGAGAAACTCAAGGAATGCATCTAGCTCTGGTTCGTATTGAAACAGCATTCCTGGCTACTCCCCCCAGACAAAATCAGTGATTTAAAAAAAAAAAAAAAGAACTGAATTGAATTGAGTACCTTGGCCAAAGTGAAAACCTTAACCAACTGTTCCTTCAACATGGCAGACATTTCAACATCTAGCCTTGCAGCGTCGAACTGATTTACCCTTGATATTGCAACCGCTATAACTGACTGCTCAAAAATCAGAAAATTAAAAAAAAAAAAAAAACAAATTCGAAATCAACAGAGAATATTATACCCGGTGGGAAGAGAGGAGCGATTGCGATTGGGGAAGTAAACGGTGATGAGAACGGACCCAAGCATCATCGTCAGGAGGCGGAGGCGACGTCATTGCTTGTTGAAAGGGCTGCGACTGCCACCGTCTTATCTTATTTTTATAGCTTTGTTTCTTTTAGCTTCCGATATGGGATCCGACAAGCTTTTTTTTATTTAATTGACATATATATGTGCCATTTTTATTTATCATTTTCTAGAAGCCCAAATTATTATTTCTTTCTTATTGGGCATGCTTTGCTAACTTAGCCCAAATACTACTAAACTGCTGCGCTTTTTTCTCCCTCGTTTTGATCCTTTTCATTGGTTAAAAAAATCATTTTGTATTTTCTATTAAAAAATTATGATCTTTAAAAAAGTTAATTGATTGTATTAAATTAATATTAGTTAAAAATTATTAAAATTTGAAAACTACAGAAAATTTATGCATTTATTATAGTTATTTAATTTATTTTCTGAAAATGCAATTGTTTCATTTATCTTGTAACACTTAATTAGCTCCTTAATATTTTCATTTTTAGCTTAGGTGGTTGAATTAGCTCCTTATTTTTTTTTAATTGCGGTTGCTTTGTGATTGTTTTGTAACTTTTGTTTAAAAGCAGTGATAAAACTTAGAAGTTGATGAAGAAAATATGAGGTTAATAATATCTTAAAAGTTGAATGACAAAAGAAACGGAAAAATTAATAGCAACGAAAGAAGACTAATAAGAAGATGAAACAAAAGCGCTATGGTTGGCAGCTGAAAAGAGCAACAAGAAGTGCAGCAAAGGGAGGGAAGAAGGAGGCGAGCAGGGAGGAGGCAGCAGCGGAAGAAGCAGGATCATGAGAGTCGAATGCAGATTCAGAGGGAGAGCTGGCAGAGAGAGGTGACATGGACGGAGGCAAGGAAACATCGTGGTGGTTGTGGTGGTGGTGGATATGCATCACTTCCACGATGAGACGCTGTCCACTGGTGCAGTGGGCGTTGGAGCCGCTGATGAAGTAGAAGAGACCAGGACGATCAAGGTAAAACGTGCTGTTTCCATTGTCGAACGCTGTGATTGGATCGCTGCCGTTGCAGTGGTAAAAACCCCATTTGTCCACTTCCATCACCGAGTCCTTGTCGTACACAAACGCTGCATCCATTAATTCTCTTCAGTTAATTAATTAATCTCCCAAAAATAAAAAATAGGAAACAACTACACTCACAGAGAGAATCGCCGATGTGGAAGCGGTTGGTGTTCGCCCAGCGGCTGTAAACCGATGTATCATTCTGAAGTGGAACTCTCCACTCGAACTCGTCTCCAACCTTGAAAACTCTAGGACCCTCTGACGCTACTACTACCATCACTGCCCTAACGCACAACAAAAATACCATCAGACTGGACAGAGACAGAGGAGATGTCATTTTCATCATCTTCTTCTTTGTATGCTTTGTTTTGAGAGGAGATGTGTTCTTTGATTAGCTTGGAGTAAAAAGTAAAATGGTAACTAGACGCGTTTTTATAATGATGATGAGAGTTAAAAGCATTACCTATATTGGCGGTTGAGTTGAGCACTCCGAGTCGTGGATGATTTTTTTGACGGTTACAAGATTGAGGTTCCGTGTGGAGCAAGTCATGGCCCCCTAACCTTCCGCTTGACCACGTCACTCTCATTTAATGACGTGGACCAATCAGCTTTCACCTATCCGATTTTATCAAAACGCTGCGTTTTCCCATGTGTGGCCTTTTCTTATCGCGATGATGATGACGATGATCGGGAGTAATAAGGCATTTCTGATGTCGACGACGGCGGCGGCGACGGCGACGGCGATGAATACATTCGAATTGTTCAATTCGAAACCCAACGTCATCGAGAAGAAGCTTAATCGGGCTTCGGTTTCTTACGACGCTCCGAAAAGGAAGCTCCCGGTTCTCCTCTTCGACGTGATGGACACCATCGTCCGCGACCCATTCTACCAAGATATTCCGGCCTTCTTCGGGTTCGAATCCTATCATCCTTCTCAATTTTATTCTTTTGTAGCTTCACCACTCGATTTTGATTCTCTTAATCAATCCACAGAATGCCGATGAAGGAGCTGCTCGAGTGCAAGCATCCAACCGCCTGGATCGAATTCGAAAAGGGATTGATTGATGAGGATGAGCTGGCAAGAAAGTTCTTTATTGATGGGAGGGAGTTTGATTTGGAAGGTGAGATTCATAACCATCTCCTTTGATTCAAATAATATATATCACCCTTTCGATTTTGCAGGGCTAAAGGATTGCATTAGATCAGGATACTCCTACTTAGATGGGATGCAAGAGCTTCTTCAAGCTTTGAGAGATGACAACTTCGAGATTCATGCTTTTACCAACTACCCCATCTGGTTTTTCACCTGTTTCAAACCTCTCTTTTATTAGAAATGGCTCTGTTGACTGACTCTATTGTGTTTCTTAAGGTACGAAATGATAGAAGACAAGTTGAAGCTTTCAGCCTACTTGTCATGGACTTTTTGTTCTTGTAACACAGGTACAACACACATCTCTTGCCGCTTTATTGTTTATACAATCCTCTGTTATTATATTTCTTTTTTTTTTTTAATTTAGGAAAGAGAAAGCCTGATCCAGAGTTCTATCTCGAGGTTGTGGAGCATCTGGGAGTTGAACCTTGCGAGTGTGTATTCATTGATGACAGGTTTGTATCGTTTTAAGTTCTCATCCTAAAGACAATCATTTTGTTTGGCCTGAGGTAAGTGTCTGATTATTCGCAGGCCAAGCAACGTCAAGTGTGCAGTGGAGATTGGGATGCGTGGGTTATGTTTTGAGAATGCTGATTCGCTCCTCAAGGATCTCTCACAGCTAGGGGTCAATGTCTCTCTACCCAATATTTGATTGCTACTTCTTGGATGTAATTTGTAAAATACACTCCAAAAGGACAATACATTTGTTTCGGGAAAGCAAGTGATCATAAATAATAATAATTAGAGTCTGTCTTAGATTATAGTATAAATAAAGCAACAAGAACAGAGAGACTAGAGAGTGGAGAGCACAAGGACATTAAAGAGGGAAGAGGAGGCGAGAAAGATGAAGGAGAGCAAGACTAGGAGGAGGGAGAGTGCGACGTGATTGCAGAAATAAGAAAGGGTCTTGCAGAAGTCAGGGAGAGGAGTGTGTTTGATGCCGGTCTTGTTGAGGTTTGTAACTCCAATACCGGCTGATCCAGCGCTCATTATCAAATAGCTGAAGAGCTGCCCACACACACACCACAAAGTATATGTATGGATTAAAAATCCAGACGACTAGAGCAAATGGAGAAAGGGGAGATGAGCGAACCTGATCGAAGATGAAGCAAAGCCAAGCTTGGGAACGGGAGGGTGTGATGGGTGATCCAGTGAGGAGCCTGTAAATTCCTAGACAGAGGTGTAACAGGGAGTAGAGAATGGTCACCGTGCATGCCCCCACCACATACCTTCACACACCAAACTCATTATTTATTATATAATCAAAAGTTTAAACACAATAATGTCATGTTCTTGTTAGGTTCACGGTTATATTTTCTGTTCACCGAAATTTCTGGCATCTAAAATACACGTTTTCACTCACTGGTAGGAGGGAGAAAAAGACCAGCTGGAGTTTAGAGGGAGCGGCAAGCCATAGATGTCAGCTACACCCTTCTCTGTTGCCATCAACATTACCGCAATAGCCGTGGCTGAAGCAGCCAAGCAGCCTCCTCTGAGGGACACCTGCACCCCCTCCCTCCTCCTCCTCCTCCTCTTCTCGGCCACTTCCTCCTCTCCATTTCTGTTCATTCGATCTACCCTTTTTAACTTCTTCTGCTCTCTACTCTATCTATGAAAAGCACAATCAAAACTAACTCGTTCTTATACAACTAGTTCCCTTTTCTGCTCCACATTTTTCGTGTTGCTTCCTCTTCTCCTCTTACATTCTCTTTTAGTTTATAATTATTATTAAATATACTTCTTTATGTTCCTTACAAAAAAAAAAGACGAAAACTGTGAATCCCCCATATTTCAAGCCACATTCCTTCCTTTCTTGTATATATATTTTGTATGAAAGATAGAAAAATAAAACATCTCTGTTGGGACTTGCCAGGTACAATTAGCGTGCCGCATGTTCTCTGCAAATTCAAATTACCCAATTTTGAAAGGCATTTATATTATTTTTTGGTAAAAGGCATTTATATTTACTTTCTTATTGTTTTCATACTTGCTTTATGATACAGTTAGAACAACTGGGATAAGAGAAATATCAGGAATCACAATGAAAACTTAAATATGTCCTTGCCTTTGAAGTTTCAACAGAAACAGAATCCCACGACAAATGGAAACTCAGTCAACCAATAAAAAGTGTACACATGTCGTAGACTTGGCACGTCCCAAGGACCCACCCATCAAATACAGATGGGCTCGACAGAACGAACAACTATGGATCAGGCCCCATCGCTCATTCTTATGGATATGATAGCACAGTCAGGTGTAGACTGACTCTTATGATAGCTACAGAGATTCACAAAAAAATATAATAAAAGTAGTGCATGGTCCCCATCATCCCAACGGGCATCTAGTGTTTAATTAATAATTACCATACTTGTAAAATACACACTGTACATTGAATGTTGTTGGCACACACTTAACCAGTTGGATCAAGAATATCTCATTTTATTAGCTTATATATATAATTAAGTGTGTATTAGGGACGAGTAAACTAAATGTTATGATAATTAATGCTTATATTAGACAAATTAAGCGAAATGATATATATATATATATATATATATTAAAAGAGAGAGTGAAATGATTAATTAAGGTCTCTGGTGATGGCAGGCATACAGCTTGAAGTACGGGAAATGGCAGGCTTATTGTGAATAGTAGACATGGGTTTAGGGCTGATAGACTGACTCCTCCTCGTACTTTTCCTGAGCATATCTCTCATGGCCTCAGCTTGAAAGAGAGCAGGATACTTTCTTCCAAGCTTGTTGAACCTTAGGCAAGCGCTCATATGCTCCTTCAAGGCTCCTTCTAGCCCATCCTCCTCCTTCTTCTCTCTCTCCTCCTTCACCGCCTCTGAGCAGAGACCGCAAATCCACTTTCCCAAGAACTTCTCCCTCACCTTCTCTATGTACTCCATGGTGCACTCCTCCCTCATCCCGCAGCACTCGCACTTTGCCTTCTCTACCTCTGTTATCGTCCCCAGTCCTTTCTCTTCTCTGTGGAAATCCAATGATATGTCTGATAGGGTCCTATGTAGCGATGCCTGCGCTAGCTTCGGTGGCGGTGGAGGCTTTACCACGCTTCCGCTCACGCTCTTCCTTCTCCCGTTTGGTGCCATGACCCAAGCTTCTTATATTTTTTTTTTTATATATTCAATATATGTCTCTGAAGGTTTTGTATTTATAAGCGGTCAATATATTCATGTGTGGTTCAGCATTGCCATCTCACGTACGTGCTCATGCAATAGCGACCACCTTTACAGCTTTACTTTTACTTTTCACAACTATACTAATTAATGAAGCCATCAAGTAATCACTAATTCACGTGTTTCATAATTAGTACAATGCAACTGGCAGCTAGCAATCTATAACTACAACTTAACTCTCTCTAGTATTTATCTATAATACCGAGATATAAAATTATATAATTGGAATAAAATATAAACAAACACGCGAGTTAGTTTTTTTCCTTCTCATTAATCTCAACTTGATTTGGTTTGTCGATAAAACTTGTGGCTGTTTTTTGGACTTAACTTTGTGTGTCACTGCATTCTAAATTATGTAGTTTTGTTAAGAATGACAAATCGCATGGACTAATAAAACACTAGACACATTTCGTACTATTATAGAAAGAAAACTGATCAGCTAGCAGATGCATATGTCATATGTGAGCCAGACGTGAATATATATACCGACCTCAAGAATCGTGTGGACGTAAGTAAAAAGAAAGATATGGATCCCAAAGACAATGATAGGTCACGTGTGTGTGTGTAGGTTTTCTCTAACCACCAAAACAGAGGAACAACTTGGACTCGAAGAAGACACCACTCATGATGAATTGAAAGTTGAGACTTGTAGATATTTTCAACTCCAAAAGAGAGAACTCATTTTTGCGGATAACTTGTAAAGTGGTGGAGATCACGTGCATGAATATGTTGTATTAGATGCTACGTTCAGGGTTCACCACAAACTCTATATTTCCTGTTGTCGTCTCCATTTGATTTGTTAACTATAGTTACATGCACCTTTAAGAAAAAAAAAGTATATTAGTATATTATAGTTTCACATATTTTAAATCAAAATAGATATCAGTTTAGCCTCTAGATATATGCACGGTACGCTTCTTTGTTGTGACATTATTAAAAATGATAGTATATGTTTCTAACGCCAAATCTTGCGTGATATTGCAAAGTATCTATCTGATTCTTGTTTGTGTCAATTGTCAAGTATCTACCTCTCCGTACCAATTCACATTTGCACAGTAAACAGTAAAAGATGGTTGGGCATGGAATATTGCATTGATGGATAAAAGGCTAAATCGTGACAAAAAAAGAGGCTAAAATGAGCCTGACACACTTGTTTATAAAAGAAATTATAAAAAAGGGAAACAAGAAGTGTGAAATGGTCAAGTAAAGAAGAAAGGGATGATGAGTGTGAGAATGAGAGCAAAAAAAAGCTGTTGGTAGATGGAAATGGTATTCTTCTGATGATGATGAGTAATTCTTGCGGCATCACTTCTAGTAGTAGCAGCAGCAGCAGCAGCAGCAGCAGTGTAGAGGAAGGAGATAGAAACGAAATTGCGAGGAAGAGATGCATGAGCTGATCTATGAAGAAGAGGTCTCCCCACAACAGCCTTAAACCTCCCGCTCCAGCCTTGATCTCCAACCGTCACCACGACCGCATCTGGACGTGGGGAGAATGAGAACCAACCTCTCTTGGAATAGACATGGAACTCTGCATGGCAGAAGCTGAGGCACAAAGAATGTCTTTCATCATACCCTCTTATCAGCATCCTTATGGCTTCTTCCTCCTCCCACCCTTGTGATTCGATTTGGCTATTATGCTTCTTCACGTAGCAAACCCCTACACCTTCTTCCTCTTCTTCTTCTTCTTCTTCTTCCTCTTGGCTTCTCCCTCCTAATTTTTCTCTTATCGCCTTCCCTATCCTCTCTGCCTCGCCCATCAACTCCCTGCATATCTTTCATATTAATTAGTTCCCTTTCATTCTTACAATCTTAATAGGTTTCTTGTAGACAGTAATAGCATGTGCATGTAAAGCTGTCGAAGATACGATCTGAATCTAAAAATAAAATAAATTAATAATTTTTACAAAATATCTATTTAAATTATGGTTTAGAACTTTAAATTTTTTAAATATACTGCTAAATTTAGAACTAATAATTTCAGAAATACGTCAAACATATATAGATATATCTATTAATTTTAAAAACTATTTTATTACATTGTTAAATATAGTGTTTTTATTTTTGAATAAGTTTAGAAATAATTTGAGACAGTACTTTCTTGCCATACCTCAAATCTGAATTACAAGCATCATCGACATCTTTATAAAAAACGAACTCCTCTGTCTCATCTTGGAAAATGATTTTGTCAGCGGCGGCTCTCACCTTAGTCTCGGGAACACCGTGATTGATGAGCTGAAAACAACCGATGGTGTCGATGGCATCCATGAGGAGGGGCGAGGAGGAGCCTAACCGTAGGAAATCAAAGGTGGGAGGGTTCAGAAGGAATCTGTGCTTGGGGAAGACTTTGTCGGGCAATACAAGATTTGGGACTCGACCACACTTATCCAAGAACTCGGAGAGGACGTCTTCATTGGCGGTGAAGGAGGACCGGCGGCTGGATGCCACGGGTGAGGGAGGAGGAGCTCGGAAATCAGGAGATGAAACTCCCATTTTTGCTTAGTTAGTTAAGTTCAGTACTACTACAACATGTATATTTTTCTGCTTTAATGTGTGGAGGAAGGATCAATGAACAAAAGAAAAAGGTTTGCTAAATAAAGCAAGAGCATAATGATGAGATGCAATTCTATTGTTTGCTTTTTCCACACACTCTTTCTTATATGTATTATGATTGTATATCTACTTTTTTCAACTTTCAATTTCCGTTCCAGCGATAAAAGTTTCATTGATCATACTCGGGATGTGTATATTCGTCAATGGACCCAACTTGGGCCTTAACTTTCCTTTTTCTTGGATCTCCGGTCATCTAGCAAATGGGCTTTCATTGTTTCATGATGATATATATCGTTGAATTTTTTTCTTAAATTCAGAGCTGATGATGATAGAGCTACAGCTGTCTCTTAACATTCAATCATACTACTATTATTTAATAATACAGTACCATTCTTTTTCTGGGGGGTGTCAGAGTGTATTTTTAAGACCTTAATGTTGCATTTCATTCACGTGCGCGTATATTTGGTTGCAAGAAAAAATTTGTTTTTTATTTATCTTGTTTTTGTTATGGAGAAAAAGGAAAATCACAGTTTGTTAGAAAATGGTTAAAAAAGAAGAAGATATGTTAATGGTTGCAAGAAAATTAAAGGAAGGCGAATTGTACATTTGTGAGAGATTCAAAAGGAATTTAAGTGTCTTTATAGACTTACTTAAAAACAATTTTGTGAGAGATTGAAAAGGAATTTAAGAGTCTTTATAGATTTACTTAAAAACAATGTTTGTTTGACTTTTCTCATTCGCTTGCAAAACTCTGCGTTTCATCTGTTGACCAAGTCAGCCATCCTGGCATTTAAACCCGTTACCTGTAAACTGAACTCTAAAAAAGTCTCCACAATCAAATTTACTTAAGAATTCTAGAAGTTGATATGCTTTTCGTGATTCCGGTCCTCTCCAAATGTGTTGAATTGACTCATTCATCCGCAAATTTCCAGAACACAATGACTTAAAACCCCCACTTCCTGTCTTTCTTTTTCTTTTTACCTTCGAAAAATGTACAAAAAAGAAATTACTCACTGGAATTTGAGGTCCTCTCCTCCTGTTGTTATCTTTTGTTGACTTTGAAGATAACGGAATCGACTAGTTTATTAAGGAAATGTTCAATTATTACGTATTTTGATAGAGATGAAAATAATAAAATAAAAACGGGCGTAAGATAGCCGCCATCCTCAGTCAGCACCCCATATTTGAATAATAGTCCTCTTGCATTTAACGACAAAGATGATATTAATTTTTTTTCCATAGTAACCAAGAAAGAGAAATAGACAAGGAGGAAATATCAAGGAAAAGTCCACCTTGATGTTCCTTCTTCACTGCCTATATATCCATTTTCTAATCCCATCTTCCTCTCTGCATCCTCCAACCAAATCATCAGACTTGTTCTTTTAGACCAGATCAGTCTCTAAACACCAAAAACTTTACTACTCCCCCACCAAGTCAGAAAGAGAATAGTTCAGGCAAAGATGGATTACAACCCAAACCTTCCGCTAGGCGGAGGAGGTGGGAGTATGCGGCGAAGCATCAGCAGAAGCGTCAGCAGAGCCAGCAGAAACCTCGAAGACATCTTCTCCTCCGGTTCTAGACGCACGCAGTCCGTCAACGACGACGAAGAGGCTCTCAAATGGGCCGCCATCGAGAAACTCCCCACCTACAGCCGTCTCCGCACCACTCTCATGACCTCCGTCATCGAGGACGACGTCTACGGCAACCAGCTCCTCAGCAAGGAGGTCGACGTGACCAAGCTCGACGGAGAGGATCGTCAGAAGTTCATCGACATGGTTTTCAAAGTCGCCGAGCAAGACAACGAGCGGATCTTGACCAAGCTTAGGAACAGGATAGATAGAGTCGGCATCAAGCTACCTACTGTAGAGGTGAGGTACGAGCACCTGACGATCAAAGCTGACTGTTACACTGGTAATAGATCTCTCCCCACGCTTCTTAACGTGGTGAGGAACATGGCGGAGTCTGCTCTGGGGATGATTGGGATTCAGTTTGCCAAGAAAGCTCAGCTGACGATTCTTAAAGATATCTCTGGGAGTGTCAAACCTGGGAGGATGACGCTTTTGTTGGGTCCACCTTCTTCTGGTAAGACCACGCTTCTATTGGCTCTTGCTGGAAAGCTTGACAAAGCCCTTGAGGTCACTGGTGATATTACCTATAACGGTTACCGCCTAGACGAGTTTGTTCCGAGGAAAACGTCTGCGTATATTAGCCAGAACGATCTACACGTTGGTATCATGACGGTTAAGGAGACTCTTGATTTTTCCGCTAGGTGCCAAGGTGTTGGTACCCGTTACGGTAATAACAACAATCTTGATTTTCATTTTATTTTATTTTTGTGCTCTTGTTGAATGAATGAATGGGATTATGGTCTTGCAGATCTGTTGAACGAGCTGGCAAGGAGAGAAAAGGACGCTGGGATCTTCCCTGAAGCCGATGTTGATCTCTTCATGAAAGCCTCCGCTGCTCAAGGTGTTAAGAGCAGCCTCGTCACTGATTACACTCTCAAAGTGAGGAGCCTCTCTTCCCTAACCTGTTTAATTTTTTATTTTTTTAAATATTAATTCTAAGTAGAGATGGACATTGGGACCAATCGGGTTTAGGTTCGAGTTCAGTTTTGGGATTTTGGAGTTTATGAATTTCAGCCCCATTCGGATATTATAAAAGTTTGATTCGGATTTGAAAACACAAGAATCACTATGATTGTTTTCTATTGTTGTTGTGGCACAATACTGATACTAAAACTCTGATTCTTGGAACAGATTCTGGGGCTTGACATTTGCAAAGACACAATAGTTGGAGATGACATGATGAGAGGTATCTCCGGAGGTCAGAAGAAACGTGTCACAACCGGTGAGATGATTGTGGGGCCTACCAAGACGCTTTTCATGGACGAGATATCCACCGGTCTCGACAGCTCCACCACTTTCCAAATCGTCAAGTGCCTTCAGCAGATCGTTCACCTCACTGACGCCACGGTGCTCATGTCCCTCCTCCAGCCTGCTCCCGAGACCTTTGACTTATTCGATGACATCATCTTGTTGTCGGAAGGACAGATCGTGTACCAAGGACCCAGAGACCACATCCTCGAGTTCTTCGAGAGCTTTGGGTTCAAGTGTCCCGAGAGAAAAGGAACGGCTGATTTTTTGCAAGAGGTCACCTCCAAGAAAGACCAGGAACAATACTGGGTGGACCGGAACAGACCTTACCGGTACATTCCGGTTTCGGAGTTCGCCAGCAGATACAAGTCCTTCCACGTTGGGCAGAAGCTTTCCAACGAGCTCTCTGTACCTTTCGACAAGTCTCGCGGCCACAAAGCAGCTCTTGTTTTCGACAAGTACTCCGTCTCGAAGATGGAGCTTCTCAAGAGCTGCTGGGACAAAGAGTGGCTGCTCATGCAGCGTAACGCCTTCTTCTACGTCTTCAAGACGGTGCAGATCATCATCATCGCCGCCATCACGTCCACGCTCTTCCTCAGAACCGAAATGCACACGAATAACGAGTCTGACGCCAACCTATACGTAGGAGCGTTGCTGTTTGGAATGATCATCAACATGTTTAACGGGTTTGCGGAGATGGCTATGATGGTCTCGAGGCTCCCTGTGTTTTACAAACAGAGGGATCTCCTGTTTTATCCGTCATGGACATTCACGCTTCCAACCTTCTTGCTCGGGATTCCGACCTCGATCTTCGAATCAACGGCGTGGATGGTTGTAACTTATTACTCTATAGGTTTTGCACCGGACGCGGGGAGATTCTTCAAGCAGTTTCTATTGGTGTTTCTGATTCAGCAAATGGCTGCTGCGCTCTTTAGGTTGATCGCTTCTGTGTGCAGAACCATGATGATTGCTAATACTGGTGGTGCTCTCACTCTGCTTCTCGTCTTCTTGCTCGGTGGCTTCCTTCTTCCGCGAAGTGAGATTCCTGAGTGGTGGAGGTGGGCTTATTGGATATCTCCTCTCACCTATGCTTTCAATGGTCTGACCGTCAATGAAATGTTTGCTCCGAGATGGATGAATAAACTGGTGAGTTGCCTTGCTTGCTTGCTGCTTTATTCTGTATATATATATCATAGTAAAGTAGTCTCACTTTTAAAAAAAAAAACTGTAGGCTTTTGACAACAGAACAAGGCTAGGAACCATGGTGCTTCGTAATTGGGATGTCTACCATAACAGAAACTGGTACTGGATTGGGGTTGGAGCCTTGCTTGGTTTCACAGTGCTCTTCAACCTTCTTTTCACTTTTGCACTTACCTATCTCAACCGTAAGTTATTGTAGCGTTTAATATTATATGCATCTCCCACCCGTGCACAAAAAAAATAGACTAATAATGTAATGTACCTTGTAACTACAGCTCTTGGGAAGAAGTCAGCTTTACTTCCAGAAGAAGAAAAAGAAGACTCCTCGGATCCAATGCGTAGATCTCTATCTAGGGCTGATGGGAACAAACGAGGCGAGGTTGCAATGGGAAGAATGGGTAGGAATGCAGACTCTGCGGGGGAAGCATCCAGTGGTGGAGCCGCTAAGAGAGGAATGGTTCTTCCTTTCAGTCCTTTGGCTATGTCCTTTGATGACGTTAGATACTTTGTTGACATGCCTGCGGTAAACCATCCTCCTCCTTTTTTTTCCTCCTTGAGAAATCTTCACCATATCAAATAATATTAACATATATATTTATTAATTTGTTACAGGAAATGAGAGAGCAAGGAGTTACAGAGAACAGACTACAACTGCTTAAAGGTGTGACAGGTGCATTTAGACCAGGAGTCTTGACGGCGCTCATGGGGGTGAGTGGTGCAGGCAAGACAACACTGATGGACGTTTTGGCCGGAAGGAAAACAGGAGGTTACATCGAAGGAGATGTCAGAATCTCAGGATTCCCAAAGGTTCAAGAGACGTTTGCTAGAATCTCAGGGTACTGTGAGCAGACTGACATTCACTCCCCACAAGTGACAGTCAGAGAATCTCTGATTTTCTCTGCTTTCCTCCGTCTTCCCAAAGAAGTCGGCAAAGAAGAGAAAATGATGTTTGTGGACCAAGTGATGGAATTGGTAGAGCTGGACAGTCTGAAGGACTCCATCGTGGGTTTGCCGGGTGTCACGGGGCTTTCCACGGAGCAGAGGAAGAGATTGACAATCGCGGTGGAGCTTGTAGCCAACCCTTCCATCATCTTCATGGATGAGCCTACTTCGGGGCTTGACGCGAGAGCAGCAGCTATTGTGATGAGGGCGGTGAGGAACACAGTGGACACGGGAAGAACCGTGGTCTGCACCATCCACCAGCCGAGCATTGATATCTTTGAAGCGTTTGATGAGTTGATGCTGATGAAGAGAGGAGGACAAGTTATCTACGCAGGTCCATTGGGTAGCAACTCTCACAAGGTGGTGGAGTACTTCGAATCCTTTCCTGGAGTTCCCAAGATTCCAGAAAAGTATAATCCAGCCACCTGGATGCTTGAAGCCAGCTCACTTGCAGCTGAGTTAAAGCTTGGAGTTGACTTCGCTGAGTTGTACAAGTCATCCGCATTACACCAGTACGTTGCTACTTTTATTCTTTTTTTTTTTTTTTGAGGATAATAAATAGTGAATGATAACTAAACAAAAATGATGATGGTTGCAGGAGAAACAAAGCTTTGGTGAAAGAACTGAGTGTACCTCCAGCAGAGGCCTCTGATCTCTACTTTGCTACACAGTTCTCGCAGAACACATGGGGACAGTTCAAATCATGTCTATGGAAGCAGTGGTGGACTTATTGGAGATCCCCTGACTACAACCTTGTCCGCTTCATCTTCACACTGGCAACATCACTCCTCATTGGTACCATCTTCTGGCAAATCGGAGGTAACAGGTCCAACGCAGCGGACCTGACGATGGTTATAGGAGCTTTGTATGCGGCGGTTATCTTTGTGGGAATAAACAATTGTTCAACCGTACAGCCTATGGTGGCAGTGGAGAGGACTGTGTTCTACAGAGAAAGAGCAGCAGGAATGTACTCAGCTATGCCATACGCCATCTCCCAAGTCACCTGTGAGCTTCCGTATGTTCTTATTCAGACCACTTACTACTCCCTCATCGTCTATGCCATGGTTGGGTTCGAGTGGACAGCTGCCAAGTTCTTCTGGTTCCTTTTTGTGAGCTACTTCTCCTTCCTTTACTGGACCTATTACGGCATGATGACTGTTTCCCTCACACCAAACCAGCAAGTCGCTTCCATCTTCGCTTCAGCGTTTTACGGCATTTTTAATCTCTTTTCGGGCTTCTTCATCCCAAGACCAAAGATCCCCAAGTGGTGGATATGGTACTACTGGATCTGCCCTGTCGCATGGACCGTCTATGGATTGATTGTGTCGCAGTATGGTGACGTGGAGACACCTATCACCGTCCTCGGAGGCCCTACCGGACTCACCGTTAAGCAATACATTAAGGACTATTACGGGTTCGAGTCTGACTTCATGGGACCAGTCGCTGCCGTTCTGGTCGCGTTCACCGTCTTTTTTGCCTTCATCTTTGCCTTCTGCATAAGAACTCTCAACTTCCAGACCAGATAAAACCTTCAGAATCTCTTTCGTTCTTTCTTTCATTTTCTTTCTGTATCCTTGTGATTGATATATGCATTTGCTCTCTTTTCTTACTATGTATTCTAGAGTCATAAGGATTTGTTTTTAATAATTTGATTAAATACCTCATATAGTCGTATAGATAATGACAATGCAGATGTAATATAAACTCTCACCCTTTATGTTTTTTTTTTTAAATTTTGTTGAATATAAAATGCAACTTGTTTTCTTTCTTTCTTTCTTTCTGTTGGCGGAAGGTTGATCCAAATCCACCTTTTGAGCTTATGATAACGTAAGACTTTCATATACATCACCATTTGTCTATTATATGGGGAATTGACCATCCAGCCATCTAGTCGAATGATATCATTCCATTATTCAGCTTTTGTTGGCATTTAGAAATAAAGTTTATCATTGTCCTTTTTAGTGAGCATCTTGTATTATGACATATAGTAGACATTAGAAAAGTCACAGCTCAAGGCCTTGATGATGGATATTTGAATCTCCTTTACTACAAAAATGCTACACTGCAGAAGCCATGATATCAACAAGTCGAAACTCATATCTACAGATATAGGTTGCATTCTTAAGTCCACAGTTAAAAAAACAAGTGTATGGTTTATTAATGAAACCAGACATGAAGATTGCCTAACTTTGACAAATGCGAATGGCAATGGATGCAATTTTGAGAGAACCTTTCACACGAACCAAACTTAGGATAAGAACTTGTTGTGGTCTTGGTGTGAAGAAAGGCTTATCCAAATGGGCCTCCATTTTTTTTTTGGCATCCAAAGAAAACTTTTATTAAATCTCAAGGTGTTCAAACAGGCAAGCTTCAACTGCAGTTACAAATTTTCGGCCAAAATGAGCAGTTACAATTTTATTGCTTGTTTGAGAACAATTTGAAACTATTTGGCGCCTAAATAAGAAGATAACAAAACAGATGTAAATTAGGGAAAAAATAACAACTAATTTATAATTATTTATTATTTAGAGCATCTATTAGCATGAAATGTTTTTTTTTTAATTATGAAATTGGAAGAGTCAGAAAATAGTGGCAAA
Source organism: Brassica rapa (assembly GCF_000309985.2). Classification (NCBI taxonomy): domain Eukaryota; kingdom Viridiplantae; phylum Streptophyta; class Magnoliopsida; order Brassicales; family Brassicaceae; genus Brassica; species Brassica rapa. Next base: position 19,625,832 of record NC_024801.2, on the reverse strand, counting down.
TATATATACTTGTCTATTCTATTAAAATAGAAGTCACAACCTCATTTCATGTGTGAATTTTTTTAAGTTGGACTATTCTTTAAATTTTTTATTAAATGTATTTTAATTTTTATTAAATGAATTTTATTAAGATTAATAATATATAGAATCCTTGAACTACTTTAACCAAAATATTTTTTGACATTTTTCATTTTATATATATTAAAAATTCTAACAAAGCTGTTTAAGAAGATTTTAACAAGATCTTAATTTTTAAAAATTATATATAAATATTTTCACTAATTTCATAAAAAATTTGAAATATTATTATATATTAATATATTCAGTTATCGTTAAAATTTATCCTATTTTATCTATTATATAATCATAATCAATCATATTAAAATAAAAATATTATGTTGAGCTAAATATTTTAATAATACCTTAATTTTTAAAATGTTTATGTAAATATTTTCACTAATGTCGTAATTAGCAACAAAGTATTATTATGCATATATATATATATATATATTCAGTTATTGTTTATAAAATGAAAATAAAACAATTATATTGAAATAAATATGATAAAATTATATTATTTTGATAAATTTATCAATTTTATTTCTAAATATAAATATTTATGTTTTAAAAATATACTGCGATAACAAAACAGCTTAATTTTAGCAAACTATATAATACATTTATAAAAATTAAAATATGTTAGACTTTTGTATATACAATTATAGATTATGTAAAATGAAAAAAAACGTAAAAAAAATATTGCTAAAAGGAATCCAGTTTTGAAGGACGGGTAAAAATTTAGCATACATTAAATACAAAATAATTTTCAAATATGTTTTCTCAGGCACATTTTAATTTGTTTAATAAAAGGCAAATAAAATATGGTAAATATATAATAAGAAGCAACAAATACATGTGACGGTTTTAAACAATTGATTAATTACAACATGTAAACTATAAAATTATTGTATTTGAAATGATTGTATTTGAAATAGTTATAAATATATATGCATATAAAACTTAAAGAGAAATTGCCACAAATACCACATTCATAGTACCACTTTTCATGTTTACACTAACCACTTTTACCCTCACTTTTAATGAATGGTAAAATACAATTATACCCTTAGGGTTAACTAATCTAGACTTAGGGTTTAGAGTTGAGGGGTGGGGTAGGGTTTTTGGAATGTGAAATTTATGATTCTAATAAATATATAAATACTTAAAACTATATATAAAAAAATTAAAAAAAATAGTTTCAACCATAATTTTCGTTTTTCAAAAAGAAATTTGAAAAAAATAAAAAAGAAATTCAAAACAAAGTTTTATAAAAAAATTCGAATTTGAAAAAGTATATTTCGAAAAATAAAAAAAATTACATTTTTTTTTAATTTTAATTTTTATTTTTTTTTAAAAATTTTTTTTAATTTTTTTAATTTTTTTATTTAATTTATTATATATATAAATAACGAGGACATAAGAGTCTTTTGTCACTTAGTGAAGAAGGTATTTTTGAAAATATCTCATTAGTGGTGGTAAAAATGAAAAGTTGTACCTTAAAAGTGATAAACATGTAATTTTTCCAACAAAAATTAGAAACTGACCATATACCAAATGAATCATGAAATATTAACACTATCCTTATCCTAAATATATTTTTCCGAAAGTGTAAATACTTTCAGAATATTTCTCTTAATTTTTTTTTATCTTTAACTATATCCAATATATATTTTATTAGATATTTTTGGTGATAGTTTTTTAAAAAGGAAGAGATACCTTAAAATCTTAAGATAAATTATTGTGTACTACAATATGTATTTTCTGATATATAAATCAATTTATTTACAATATAAAGTACTGTCTAATACAATTTTTAATATATAAACCTTTTTAAAATAACCATATTTTACAGAAAAGTTGTATATGATATAAGAAATAATTATATATGTACATAATAAAGCTTATTTAATATATTTAAATTATTTTACACAATATGCCAAAATATACAGTTTAAAATAATGAGTTTGATAACACTTATAAACATCTGTTAAATGCCACATATTTTACCAAAACTGTTTGTACATATATTGACAGAGCGACAAAAATTTAATAGGTTTGAAATTAATCTTATAATTTAAAACTATATGTAAAAAAAAAAGCTCATGCGCACACTATCATATTTATATTTAGATGCATAAAATTGTCTCATATTTATATTTAGATGCATAAAATTGTCTCATTATGAGGACTATCAGGAGGTTTAGCCAAAGAAGGCTTTGATTACCTTTCTCATCTACGTGATGTTTCTTTCTTTTTATGGCATCTACTGATGTTGGTTTTGTTTCTCTTTTTTCATAATACTCTGTTACCTTTTCCCTAGTCTTTTGGCTAGAACCTTATTGAATGAATTATTCATTGACAAAAAAAAAAACCGGAAAAATATATATATATATACTACTAAGGAGATGTGGTCACATGGACATATTTATAGAAATATGAAAACTGTACTACTTCACAGAGACCCCATAATTAGAGTTTTTAAAGAAGAAAGAAGATGACTTACTCGTAACAGATAATCAGAATGATTACGTGATTCGTTGGAGTTGGACCAATAATAGAAACAATTCAAATTCCTCCTTCCAAACATAAATTTGCAGAAAGTAGCTAAAGAATGACAATCAATTACTTCAACTGAAACTCAGATCAACAGAGAAGATCCAGCCTAATCTTGTTCATTTTAAAGTTCATCACAAAGTTTGGGTTTTTGGTTATACCAAAATACCTGAACCCGAACTAAAAGTACCTGAACCCGGTCCGATATGTAAAAATATCCGAACGGGTTTTTTCCTCTACCAAAATACCCGAACAGATACCTGGATACTTGAATGCCTAGGCCTAAATCTTTATATAAGATGAGGAGTTTCAAATTAATTTGGATCATTCATATTACATGGATCCAAAATCCGAACTTGTGAATCGGATGCTTGAACTTGATAACACTGAGTCAAGGAAAACATTTTAATGGATTCGTATATTCAAAGATAATATATATCATCGCATTAAGGAGACCCGCAATAATAAAACTAAAGGAGGAGGAGGAAGGGACCAAAGGAAAAAGATAAGGCGACCACAGAATCAAAATGACAAAACACATGGTACATACGGTGAAAAGTTCATCCACTTTTTATTCATAAATAAAATGTTCGCACTGTAGGTCAAGGTTTTGTTTTGCATCATTGCATGTCTAAGGAGTTCTGCAGCAATACATATTGCAAATAACCTCGTCTTGCTAGTATACATATATATACACATACAATTAGCAATTCAGTTGCATGGAGTATATATATTTTGACTTCTCACTAATTATAAACGTCGAGCTGCCAAAGCCTCTATTTCACAAGTAAATACTAAGTTGCTTGCTCACAACAAGCTATCATCTTCCCATCACTAACTATAGCTGGACCATCACAACAAGTTTTCATTTCACAATAAATGAATGTACACTAGAATTGGAGGTGGTCCCGTATAAGTGATTTGTTTCTTCTATCTACAGAAACTATTGGCCTAAATATTGGAAAGTAGCGTTGCATGAGACAAGAAGACGACTTAGACGAGATTGAGAAACCGAAGCGTATGGTGCTCATGAATTCGTCAATGCCCCATCGGATGATGTGGGGGTAATTTGTTAGTTAGAATTTGGAACCAACAACAAGAAAAACGTGTGCGCTCTCCTTTTCACTTCTCTAGAAAACAACAAAAAAGTAACGTATCAATCTTTGCGTTCTATTGTAACGAGTAGATAGATTTTATACTCGTAATGCTAGTTAGGTTATCTGAAAAATGATCATGATTCCAGATCAACCACACAATAAGCTGGTAGGAACTACGAGTATTTCTAACAATCATGTCCAAATTCGCGGTGTTTACGTGTAACTAACTTCGCGATATATTAAAGACCACAAAAAAAACTAACTTCATATTGCGCAACAATATATTCATATATCTTGGACTCTCAATTTGTCCTGAAATTACCATTATCTATGAACACGTATGGTGACTCTCTATATATACTTCTTCTTCATATATGTCAGCAATATATGGTGGTTATAACTATGTAACTATGTATTATATGCGTTAACGCATTACCAAGATTCCTAAAAGAGTATTTTCCTAGAAATAGTTCAATAACAACTAAAGATTGATCCGTGCACCTGTGCGGATATTGATTTTTATATTTTTATACATTGGTATTTGTTTTTTATAATTAATGTTATATATTTAAGATGGTCGTAGTATAATTAATTGTATTCAAAAGACCTGGACCGAATCGAGTACTATGGTTATTTTGGTACAAAAATTCAAACCCGTTTCATATACATACATTTGTTATTTAGATATTTTTAGGTCCATATACATCATAATTAAACTCATCCAGACCTAGAAGGACCCAACTCAAAACCCACACATAAATTTATAATATTCAAGCCGGACCTAATTTAAAAAAAAACGATACCCGGAAAGAACAACCCATACCTAAATGGATAGCCGATGGTCATGCTTAACTAGTTTTATAAACTAATAAAAAGACTATTTCTATATGTTTTGCTAAATTAAGTGAAATAGAAAAAGTTTTTTTATTTAGTAATAATTATATGGAGTGAAAAATTAAATGACAATAAATGTAATACATTTTTATTATTTTGATTTAAGTTATTATTTATTCACAAAACATGTCTTTGAATTGTGTTTTTAGCTACGCAATTTTCCATCAATTGAAACTTAAATTTTTTTAGTAAAACAAATTAAACCGAACATTTAACCATATGAAAAACTCAGTTATTTTACATTTTTGATTTTATAAATAGCATAAAGTTAATGTTATTAATTAATAAATAAAAATCTACACTATTATTATTATGATAATATAATTAATAATGTGATGTATTGTTAAGATAGTATAATTAATGAAATTGTTAAATTGAGTGAAATATGGAAAGACAATGAATGCAATTATATTAATGAAATTACTAAAATGACATTATACTTTTTATATACTGCAATCCATGTTTTCAAACAATTCTCATTTATATTGTTATTCGTGTTTTCAAACAGTATTATAAAGTACTTCAATTTTAATAATATAGATATTAATGAAATTACTAAAATGACATTATACTTCTTTTTATATTGTTATCTATGTTTCTAAACAATTCTCATTTATATTGTTATTCATTTTTTCAAACAGTACCAAAATATATTTTAGTTTTAATAATAAAGATTAACAAAATATAATCTTATTGTTTAAATGGTCTTTATAATTGTTTTAGTAAACCACCAAAAGATATATATTTGTTCGTAATGGTTTGTTGTCGTTTTTCGACCAATGGTTTGTGGTCGGTTGGTCGCTGCGATATCATGCAGTTTGAAATTATCTTATAGTCATATTTGGTGATTAAGTTTCACATTGATATTTCGTTTCATCATATTCTACATTTTAATGTATTAATTTTTATCGACTTTTCTATCAAAGATGTCTTTTGATAGATGAGTATTTTAGTGAACATCTTGATCCATTAATTGCTATGGTTACATTATATATTTTTTTTTTTTTTTTTTTTGAAGATTTTCTTCTATTAAAAGCATGAGAAAAAAAGAAAACAAGCCATAAGGCCTTAGTTTTTGGGTTGCGCCCTATTACAAAAAATGACCGAAGCCCACATCAGAGAAAAGACCAATGAATGAGAGAGGAGATAGTAGAAGCCCAGATGGCCAGGAAAAGAGTAACGGATCGGAAGTGATGACTTAGTCAGTTGATTGCAGGAATGGGAGAGGAGGGTTTGGAGGATATGGTGATGGAGCAGTTGCAAACCAGAACTGAATCATCTGAGAAGCTCCGATTGGGTTTGAGTCTCTGAAGCCATGGATCTTATTTCGAATCGTTCTGTCCAGTATGGAAGAGATGGTATTGATGGTTTTTGCAGTGTTGCAGTGAAGTCGAGCGTTCCTTTCTTGCCAAATAGAGTAGATCACAGCTTGCCATACAATCAGTTGAAGCTTCCTGCGCCAAGGAGGTCCTGGTAGTGATTGCATGTGATTAAGAGAATCGTTCCAACCAGTAGATGGGGTTGTCTCAGTCCGTCGAGCATGATGGATCCAAAGTTCAGAGGAGAAGGTACAAGAGAAGAACAAGTGGTCCCTTGATTCATCTCCTTGGTTGCAGAGTAGACAAGTTGCAGGAACAGCAAGTCCCCAAGAGAGAAGTCTGTCTCGGGTCGGTAGTCTGTTTAGGGTGACGAGCCAGGCGTGGAAGCTATGCCGGGGCACACCACCTGAATTCCATATAGCTCCTTTCCAAGGTACCGTTTGCGCATGATTTTTCAGGAGTTTATAGATTGTTCCAGTCTGATATTTAAGCCAAACTTTACCTTCTATTGTCCACTCATATTCATCAGGAAGCTGAGACAGAGTAACCGAAGATAAAATTGCTTGAATTTGAACTTGGCGATCAGAGCGGGCGGGTCTTATATTCCATCGATCCCTGACAAACATATCATGGAGTGTAGCTGATGAGGGGATTCCCATCGAGTTCGCTGCAACAGGGGCCAAGAATTTCTGGATACTCCCAACGGGTGACCAATTATCTGTCCAAAATCTGACTTCTCTTCCATTACCCACCTTCACAGTAATCCAATCATAGGCAATGCTTCCAAGCTTTAGCAGTTTATTAGTGAACCAAGAATATTTTTTCTTCTCCTTAGTGATCCAGAAGTTGCTGAGCGATCCTTTGAGAACTTCTGCCTTATACCACGCGACCCAGATTGATCCTGAGTTTGAAAACAGGAGCCATATGAGCTTAAGGGAACATGCTTTATTCCAAGCAACAAGGTCCCGACACCCCAAGCCGCCTTCTTCCTTAGCCAGAGTAACGGTTTCCCATGAGACCCTCGCCGAGTGGCTTCCTTCAGAGCTGCCATGCCACAAAAACGCTCCACAGAGAGAGTTAATCTTTGAGATACATGCTTTTGGCAAGACGAAAGTGGAGGACCAGAAGTTAGTGATCCCCGCTATCACAGTGTTGAGTAGAAGGAGCCGTCCAGCGAATGAGAGGGAGCGAGCACTCCAAGAGTTAACTTTGTCTTTGATGTGCTGGAGGAGAGGAGCACAGTTATGGAGAGAGAGCTTATGGGAACAGAGGGGGATGCCAAGATACCTGACTGGTAAAGAACCATGAGTAAGGCCCGTTGTAGCTCCAATAAGATCAATCTGGTCTTGAGACAAACCCGAAGACACGAAGGAGGTTTTCTGGATACTGGCTGTAAGACCGGAGTGAGCTGCAAATTCATTGAGGATTGAGAGAACTCCTTGGACAGAGCTCAGCTTACCATCCGTGAAAATGAGAAGGTCATCAGCAAAACAGAGATGAGTAAGCTTTGAGGATTTGCATTTTTCATGGTATCCAAAGACGCCATTTTCAGCTCCTTTATTGAGCATCAAGGATAGCCAGTTCATCGCAATGACAAAGAGATAAGGAGACAGAGGATCTCCTTGTCTCAATCCCCGCTTCCCTTTGAAGAAACCTTGAATTGTGCCATTGTATCCAACCGAGAAGGATGGGGTACATACACAACTCCTTAGCCAGTGAAGATATGTGGAGGGGAGCCCTAGGGAGGACAAACATATGAACAAGAAGTCCCAGCTCAGTGTATCAAAGGCTTTAGCAATGTCTACTTTGAGAGTTATACGGGGTGGTCCTTTGTTCTTTTCATAACCGTCAACAAGTTCAGTGGCCAGAATCGTATTTTCAACCAGCAACCGTCCTTGGATGAATGCGGTTTGATTGGGGAGGATCAGCTTAGGAAGTAACTGCTTTAGCTTGGAGACTAGGATTTTTGAGATTGCCTTGTAGAGAGTTGTACAGCATGAGATGGGCCGATAATCGGTGATAGCGGATGCACCAGGATGCTTTGGTACGAGGGTGAGGATGGTGGCGTTGACACTGGTGGGAAGGAAGCCTGTCCTGAAGAAGGTAGCTAGAGAGGAGACGACATCTTCTCCCACAATTGACCAAGCCGATTTGAAAAATCCGGAGGTAAGTTACATTATATATTGATTAGTGATAATTCAGAAAGAACAAAAATGTGGAAACAAGTATATAAAGAGAAGACAGTCAGAATAAGAAAAAACAATTCAGTAAAAGTAAAGAAAAGTTATACTAAAAATAAGAAGAATGTAACGGGAATAAATATGATGACAAAAAAAGTAAAGGGAATATATACATAAAATAACATGAAAGGATCATTTAAAACGTTTTTTTCTCCAAACTGAATTATACTGATGAAATAATATAAGTCACAATGGATTGCATCCTTTATTACATGCGGTACATTAAAATTTTTTTTTTGTTAAAATTGGTCTGAAATCATTTATATTATAGAATAAATAATAAATGAAATATGTAGAAAAATTAATAACTGTTATATTAAATTCATGAAGAAAAACACCTCACATATTTTATGATACACTAGCAATACATCAGTTATTTTATTTTGATTTTAAGGTAAATACGTTTTATTTTGATTTTATTTTGATTTTATACAAATGTAAAAAACTTTAGAGATCTATACTATTATTTGCGAAGTAATTTTTCAGAATCGAGTTCTTTCGTTAAAAGTTACACTGGTTAGTGTCGTTGTTACATTTAAATTTTTTTTATATATAACAATTTAATTAAAAACGAATTTTATATTAATAATATCAAATTTGTAAAAAGATAATTCTCATATATTTTGTTGTTATCTTGAAATAATATTTTATATTTCTAAAAAATAAGATAATACTTATATATTGTATTGTTATCTTTAAATAATATTTTTATTATAAAAATTAAGATATACAACAATATATAATTAAATATTAATGAAGAAAAAACATTCTTATAAAAATATAGTCTAAAACATTTCTAATATATGAGTGTTTTGAAAAATTCAACACAATAATTAGTATATATATTTTAATGAAATTTTCTGTCATATATAAATTATTTTATGTTTGGTATAAATTTGTTATGAATATAAATAATAACTTAACATATTGTTTGTTTGGTATAAACTTGTTAGGAATGTAAATAATAACTTAACATATTGTTTTTGAATTAAAAAAAATATAAAATAATAAATATCTATAAGAAGATTATGTCCGCATGTGCGGATAAGACAGCTAGTTCCATTAAAAAGCCGTCCGGAAATGGAAAGAAAACGGAAGAGGGTTACATGATTCTTCTTACTTATGGAGCATCTCAGTCAGACTGTAACCGTCCCTTCCACAAGCAAACTCCTTCGAATCAAGCTCAGTTTCCTCAAATCATCGTCCTCTCCACCAGATTCCGATCTTTCCATCTGGTTTAGCATGTGTTTGAAGCACCGCACTATTTGCTCTTACTTATAAAGTTCCACCTATATTTGGGGATGGGGGAATCTTAATTAAATTGCATTAACTTTGCTATCTGTCCAAAGGAAACAGTTGGCCTATTTCTTATAAAAATGTTACATCAAAATGAGGAGAACGTGTATATAAGACTCGTCTAAAATATAGAAAATGTTACATAGATTCTATCAAAATTATGTCAATCAAACGGGAGACTCTGCATCAACGAAAACAAAGTAGAATGATTGGTGTCTATCCAAATCTATAGATTATTATTATTATTATTATTATTATTATTATTATTATTATTATTATTATTATTATTATATAATTTGGTAAAATTAGTGAATATAGATGGATTTTAATTGTATAACTTGTTGATTATAACATCTTCAACCCCAATTTATATTTTACTCAAAAATGAAATTTAAAGTAAAAAATACTCTAATTATATTTTATATTCCATTCTATAATAGATCAAAAATAAAATAATATTTTTATCTTTTTGTTCATTACTCTATTTTTACTTCAAATTCATACTTGGAAAATTGGGTGAAATAACACAAAAAAACCATAATTCACTATCTAACTAAAATTCTATCCTCTCTCCTCTTTTCTCTTCCTATCTCTCTCTACCTTCTCTCTACAAAACTAATTTCCCTTTTTTTTCTCTCCAAAAATGAAATAGAGAATAATTGCAATTTTATTATAGAGTTCTTATTTTACAGAATACTAGTTTAATATTGCAAAACATTCTTAGAAACGATTTTAGAATCTAACTAGTGGACTAACTTTTTAAAAAACCTACAAGAGACAAACAGTTAGGTGGATAAAGTAGAAAACAAAAATGTAGACAAGTTTGATGGTTTGATATTTTTGATTTTTAGAAATGACAAAATTAGGATAGTATCTAGACTTGTATAAAGAGATGAAGCGGGGATGGGAGAAGATGGTAAGCGAAGTAGAAGCGAAAAGAAAAAAATGTTTTGTAAAGAGTCGTCGTCGGGTCTCCAGACCCTGAGCATAGCAAAGAGCCTCAGCTCTCCGTTCCATAAACCATCACCACTCATCAACCCCATTTGGACAGGACGTCGAGACAAGCTGTGTCGTCCCCGAAACCTCGGTGGACGATGTAAGGTCACGGCATCACAGTCAAATAGTGAACCGAAAGGTAACATAATGAAAGAAAAAGTTAAAAAAATCAAAGTAAAGGGATATATACAGGCCGAAGAAGGGACGGTGCTGGAGGGCCTACGTTGGTCGAGAGGTCTCGATGACATTTCAGATATTGCCGGCAGATCACTGCTCGTTGAGCTTATTTCCGCCGAGACTGACAACCGTGAGTAGCTAATTTATCATACAAACGTTTTTCTTCAAAGAGTAGGTTAATGCAACGATGGCTCAATTTATAGTAATACCGATTATAACCCCCAAGTACACACATGTCAGGGACGCTGATGGAGAAGGATCCGGTAGAAGACTATGCACAACGTGTATGGTTCGATGGCGAATCCCCTGATGAGAAGTACGAGTGCGAGTTTAACATGCCTGAAGACTTTGGAACCGTGGGAGCTATAAGGATACAAAACCAGCACCATCGAGACATATTCATCAAGGAGATGGAGCTTGAGTTACCCAGCGGGTCCGTTACGTTTTCATGCCACTCATGGGTGGCCCCCAAGTCCGTTGACCCAGCCAAGAGGATATTCTTCTCCAGCAAGTCCTACATACCTTCCGCAACCCCAGAGCCCCTTAAGAAGCTGCGGAAGGAGGAGCTGGAGACCTTGCAAGGCAACAACCGCAAGAAGGTTGGTGAATTCGAGAAACACGAACGCGTTTATGACTATGACGTGTACAACGATGTGGGTGACCCTGACAAAAATGACGAACTCGCCCGTCCTGTCATTGGAGGCCTCTCTCATCCGTACCCGAGACGGTGCAAGACTGGTCGCAAATCCAGCAAAAAAGACCCCTCCACGGAGAAACGCGAAGGGGACTTCTATGTCCCTAGAGACGAGGAGTTCTCCACAACCAAGGGAACGGCATTCACAGGCAAGGCCATCTTGGCAGCTCTTCCATCCGTGTTCACACAGCTCGAGTCTATTCTGCTGGATCCCAAATCTCCCTTCCCACACTTCAAGTCAATAGAAGATCTCTTTGACGTTGGCATCAATCTTCCCAAGGATGCTGGCCTTTTACCTATGCTCCCCAAACTTATTAAAGTTCTTTCTGAAGCTCAAGATGATCTTCTCCAGTTTGATCCCCCTATTCTTCTTAACAGTAACAACCTCCCTCTCTCCTCTTTAGTCCTTCGTTATATTATAACTAAATTCTATACATCCTACAATTTATCTGACTTTCCTATCTAATTATCATATTTGATTCAGAGGATAGATTTTCATGGATCCGAGACGACGAATTTGCTCGCCAGACACTTGCAGGCCTTAACCCCTATTGCATTCAGCTAGTTACGGTAAAGCTATATATATATACGTCATTAACTAATAATTTAAGGGTGTAACTGTCATTCCTTATAGGAATATTATGAATAAAATGAATGATTATTTGTGGAATGGAAAAAATGGATAATGCATAAAATGGAATAAAAAGTGAAATTATAAATGGAATTGAGAAGTCCACACATTCTATTCATTCATGAAGGTCTAAAATCATGAATGAAAGAAATTATTTTTTTTTAAGAAAAAAAGAAAGGAATAGATTTTACAAATGATAATTTTTTTTGTTTTATTCCAAAAATAGAATATATGAAATTGTGTTTAAGAAATTTTCATGATAACTGTTAAATATTTTATGAAAATCCTATAGAATGATCCTTTACAAATTATTTTATTCCAAAAATGTCATTCGAGTTGCAGCCTAATAAAGCAAGATTCATCACGCATGTGTGTATAAATGGTTGGTGAAAAAAAAACATTTTCTGGTTTTAATGCTTAAATCCGAGTGCAATTTTATTCTAGGAGTGGCCGTTGCAAAGCAAACTAGACCCTGCGGTTTATGGTGATCCCAACTCACTCATTACTTGGGAAATTGTGGAAAAGGAAATTAGAGGAGTCATGTCAGTTGATGAGGTAAGTTTTATTATCTTCTAGCTAAAGGTTTTAAAAAGAAGAAGATTCCCTTATTGAATGCATGAATTTACGCAGGCTCTAAAGAATAAGAGATTGTTCATGTTGGATTATCACGACTTGCTACTACCGTATGTGAACAAAGTGAGGGAGTTGGATGACACCATGTTATATGCTTCTCGAACACTATTCTTCCTCAGCGATGATAGCACACTAAGACCTGTTGCCATTGAGTTGACTCGTCCCCCAGATGTCAACAGGCCCCAATGGAAGCAGGTCTTCACGCCAGGTTATGATGCTACCTCCTGCTGGCTATGGAAACTTGCTAAGACTCACGTTGTTGCTCATGACGCCGGTTATCATCAGCTTATTTCCCACTGGTATTAGAAAAACATAGACCCTCTATAATTTTGATTTTAGCTGCATATATACATAATACTCAGACGTATGTGTGTTCTCTATCGCTACAGGCTGAGGACTCATTGCTGTATGGAGCCATACATAATAGCGGCAAACAGACAATTAAGTGCCATGCATCCTATCTATAGGCTTTTGCATCCCCACTTCCGCTACACCATGGAGATCAACGCTCGTGCACGCCAAAGTCTCGTCAACGCAGGTGGAATCATTGAGACTTGTTTCTGGCCAGGCAAGTATTCCTTAGAGCTAAGTTCAGATGTCTATGGTAAACTATGGAGGTTCGACAAGGAAGGTTTACCTGCAGACCTCATCAACAGGTAACGAACTGTTAACCATTATTTTATTTTTTCTCAAACAAAAAAACTTCTTTTTGTCTGTAAATATATTAATTAATTATTTTTAATATAAAAAATATATTAATTAAATTACTAATTAATCTAAAAATATATAATTTTTTTTTTGAAAATGTTTGCCTTGTCAGGGGGCTGGCTGTGGAAGATGAGAAGGCGGAACATGGGGTGCGACTGACGATACCAGACTACCCATTCGCGAATGACGGTCTAATGCTGTGGGATGCACTAAAGGAATGGATCACAGACTATGTGAATCACTATTATCCAGATGCAGGACTGATCACGTCGGATGAGGAACTCCAAGCATGGTGGAGTGAAGTGAAGAACATAGGGCATGGAGACAAAAAAGACGAACCATGGTGGCCTGAGCTCAAAACACAAGATGACTTGATTGGCGTGGCGACTACGATTGCGTGGGTGGCTTCAGGTCACCATGCAGCTGTAAACTTTGGACAGTACGGGTACGGAGGGTACTTCCCCAACCGACCAACCACAACAAGGAGAAGAATGCCAGTGGAAGAGCCTACAGAGGAAGAGCTAAAAGAGTTCTACGAGGAGCCAGAGAAGGTGTTGCTGAAGACATTCCCGTCGCAGAAGCAGGCGACGCAAGTGATGGTGACTCTGGATCTACTATCGACCCATTCACCAGACGAAGAGTACTTGGGAGAAGAGCCAGAAGCATCTTGGATCGATGAACCTGTCATCTTTGCTGCATATGAACGATTCAAGGGCAGGCTCCAATATCTAGAAGGAGTGATAGATGAGAGGAACGTGAATGTTTCTCTAAAGAACAGAGCTGGCGCAGGTGTTGTCAAGTACGAGCTTTTGAAGCCCATCTCTGAGCCCGGTTGTACCGGAATGGGTGTTCCCTACAGTGTCTCTATCTAATGCATCTGAACATGTATTTACTTGCTAAAATCATTGATCAAGTGGTCAGCAATAAAAAATAAAACAAGTGAATTTCCTTCGGGGTCATAGGCTCATCTTTGGCTAGTTCTTGCAGTGAAGCAGCAAACACAAGTGTACTCATTACAAGGACGCAGAAGAATAGAGTATACATCAGCAAAGAAAGAAGAGTTCACAATAGCGAAACTGAGAATGAAAATTAAGATGAAAAATAAAGAATTTGACTAAATTACTATAAATGATTCAAATTCTGAATAAAGAATTTATTCATTTACAATAATTTTAAATGATTTCATATTAAAGTTGTGAAAATACAAATAAAATCATTGTATAAAAGATTATTATCCAATTAATTATTTTTAATATTTTATAAATAAGTGACAATATGTTTGAATATAAATGATATACCTCTAATAAAAAAAACTTAATGCAAAGATAATTTATAGTATTAGCTTTAGTATTCATATATTTATATTCCCTCTATTTCAATAGTATTAAATTTTGATTTATATAAAAGCAAAAAAATGATTTTATATTTATTTACGACATTATGATTTTTTAAATGGAAATTTGATTCCAAAACAGAATCGTAAACTCTAAAATATTCCCTCTATTTCAATAGTATTAAATAGATTACTGTAAACTCTAATTTTTGTAAAGCAAAGCATGAAGGTAAAAAAATTAATTACTGTAAACTCTAATTTTTGTACATAAAAATACATGAAAATAATTACTCGTTTTAACAGTAAGAATAAGATTTCACTTCAGTAAATCCATATAAATAATTAGAAACTTCAAAAGGAAAATGATATAATACATATCAACTGAGAACAAAGCAGAGTTCATCAATTCAAAAAAATCACAACTCAAACTTTAAACTTTAAGCCATATGAATATCATGTAAAATTTTAAAATATATAAAAAATAATAAAATATAAAAAATATTAAAGCAACCAGCTACTGTCATTGTATCTGCACCGGAGATAAACATAGAAATAAATTTGGGCAAATTTAACAGATGACAGCCCATTGGGGATGATAATAAATCTATAGGCCTAAATGAGATGGATCTTCGGCCTGAAAAGATTAGGCGACGTGTCATGCTTACAATGGCTCGGAGAACCTCAGAGGAAGTTCCCAAATTGCCCCGACTCACGCGAGAAGACAGTTTCACCCCTCACGAGAAGCTCCAGATACATTATTTTTTTTTGTTCTTTTCATTCTAAATGTTCTTGAGATCCCAATTTACATAACAAGTTCACACCCTAATCCACATCACCTACACATTCTACCTCCCGATCGCCGATCCCATTTGATTTCCCCTTTCTCCATCAATCATGGCTTGCATCAAGGGGGTGGACAGATCCGCCTCCGTCGCGCTGGCTCCCGACGCTCCTTACATGGCAGCCGGAACCATGGCGGGAGCCGTGGATCTATCCTTTAGCTCTTCCGCCAGTCTCGAGATCTTCAAGCTCGATTTTCAGTCAGACGATCGCGATTTGCCGCTGGTTGGGGAGATCCCGTGCTCGGAGCGATTCCATAGACTCGCGTGGGGAAGAAACGGATCTGGATCCGATGAGTTCTCCCTCGGTCTCATTGCCGGCGGCCTCGGCGATGGAAACATAGATCTGTGGAATCCGCTCTCTTTAACCAGGTGCTCTCTTTAATCATCGCCATTTGGATTTATTTATTCATGTGCACGATGCTCGATCTCGTAAACACGGTTTTCAAATTAAAAAAAAACGATCGTAATTGAAAATTGAAGGCACTACGAACCATTGGCTAGTTTGCGTTTTGGTATTGAGTTTTCGTGTCTAACTTGAACAGTGTCTCATTTTGTTTTGCAGTCCCCAGTCCAGTGTAAATGCACTCGTTGGACATCTTTCAGTTCACAAAGGCCCCGTGAGTTTTCTCCATAGTTCTCTTGCTAAACGCTTTTAATTTGATGTATGCGTGCTAATTTTCCTTGGGTCTTATTAGGTTCGTGGTCTTGAGTTTAATGCAATCACCCCAAATCTACTTGCCTCTGGGGCGGATGATGGTGAAATTTGCATTTGGGATCTAACTAAGCCTTCTGAGCCTTCTCATTTTCCCCTTCTCAAGGTATTCCACCACTTCTCATAAGCCAATACCATTTCTGTTTATCTTCAGTCTTTTGAGTTGAATCCTAAAGAGTATCTTAAAAAAAACGAGTGTCTTATCACGCAGGGAAGTGGTTCTTCCACGCAAGGTGAAATCTCCTTTATATCGTGGAATAGAAAAGTTCAGCAGATATTAGCATCTACCTCCTACAATGGGACTACAGGTGAGATTCACCGGTTTTCTTCTCCTTGTGTAGTTCATTTCTGTCAACTCTAATTCTGCTTCTGCTCATCTGTGTTTTTTTTTCTCAGTAATATGGGACTTGAGGAAGCAGAAGCCTTTAATTAAGTAAGTATACAGTTCTTTAATGAGGCGCTCTTTTCTTGCTATAGAAACCTTGATCTGACTATTATCCATCAACAGCTTTGCAGATTCCGTTCGACGCCGGTGCTCTGTTTTGCAATGGAACCCTGACATTGCTACTCAGATCATGGTTGCGTCAGATGACGACAGTTCACCTACTCTGAAGGTAAAGGAATCATTTAATGTCTTGCCTCGTTTTGTTCAAATTTGGTTCGTTTACTAACCTGAGGTATCCACAATCAGCTCTGGGATATGAGAAATACAATGTCACCTGTGCGCGAGTTTACTGGACACCAAAAAGGTATTTTCAAATCATTTCTGTAAAATGCTTTTTCCCAGTGTTTTTATTTATCTCGGTATCATCTTCTCTTGATGACAAGTGAAATAACTTGTAGATCAGTCATCATAGCGTCATTTTATTTGTGCTATTCTCATAGTCCTGCTGTCTTCATTCTTTCTAGTATTTACCATTTTGTGAATTGTATTTGTAGTGGTCTGACTTATTATCTTGCAGGTGTGATTGCGATGGAATGGTGTCCAAGTGATAGCTCATATCTTCTTACCTGTGCTAAGGACAACCGAACTATTTGCTGGGACACTAATACAGGAGAGGTAGGGAGATGGAATTGATGAAAGATACATATTTGCTTGCTTTCATCTGCTAATTAGTTAGCGAATCTTCATTTAGACTGAACTTGATCCAATTATGTCAGATTGTGGCTGAGTTACCTGCTGGCAACAATTGGAACTTTGATGTTCATTGGTACCCAAAGATACCTGGAGTTATATCAGCATCTTCATTTGATGGGAAAATTGGCATCTACAACATCGAGGTATCTTGGTAGTTTATTGTATTTGAAATTGTTCGGTTCTAGGTGAAAATTAATGTATGAGACCATAATATAAACGAACCTGTGAATTCAGCCTTATTGACTGTTTTCGTTCCCAATAATATTTAGAGTTCAGTTTGTTGCCTTACCGGTGATCAAATTTTTTAGTGGTTAAATCTCATGCACCTACCGTTTGAGAACTACCTTACTAGCAAGACTTTTTGGACTCTCGATCTCACAATTAGAATAAATTACAAAAATATGAGTTCAACCTTTGGTGCAGGGTTGCAGTCGCTATGGTGCTGAAGACAGTACTTTTGGTACTGGTAATGTCATTTACCCATTCTGAACAATTTTTTTACCATAACTACTTGTATCATTTCTTGTTGGAGGATTGGTTAGCACTAGAACCAACGTCACTTCTTATAATCCTCTTTGTACAGCTTATTTAAAAGCACCGAAATGGTATAAGCGCCCGGTTGGTGCATCTTTTGGATTTGGGGGAAAGCTAGTATCGTTTCAGTCGAAGGCCCCTCCGAAGGGTGCCTCATGCATTCCGTCTGAGGTTAGCTTATAGGAATGATATTGTCTTCTATTATACTCCTTTTGTTCGTCAATTCTTACTTGGCTAAATGTCATGTTCAGGTTTTTTTGCACAGCCTGGTAACAGAACAGAGTTTAGTGAGTCGTACTTCTGAATTTGAAGCTGCCATAGAAAATGGAGATAAGACTTCTCTAAGGGGTTTGTGTGAGAAGAAATCTGAAGAGACTGAGTATGCCATCTTTGTGATTAAAAATGTTCATATTCTCCTTTGACAAAGTCATCCAACAACTGAACTTTGCTCTGTTTCACTGATTTTGCAGATCCAAAGAAGAGAAAGAGACATGGGGCTTGCTGAAAATGATGTTTGATGAGGAAGGAACTACAAGGACAAAGTTGATCAGCCATCTTGGCTTTAGTTTGCCTTCTGTAGAACAGGATCAGACTGTAAATGGGCTCTCTTCAGATCTGAATGGCATCGAATTAGAGGATACTGCAGTGCATGCACGGGAGCCTGAGGAAAGTAACGAGGCAGCTGCATTTGCTATGGACAATGGAGAAGACTTCTTTAACAACTTTCCTGCTAAACCGGATACACCCGTATCTACCTCCGCCACAGATTTTATACCTCCTGACACAGATTTTGCTGCCAAAGAAGAAGAAACTCAAGAAATGCCAGAAGAAGAAGAAGATGAAAGTTCTGACCGTGTATTTGATGATGCCATCCAGCGTGCTTTGGTTGTTGGAGACTACAAGGAAGCGGTGGATCAGTGTATATCTGCAAATAAGATGGCTGATGCTTTAGTTATTGCTCATGTTGGTGGTACAGCGTTGTGGGAGAGTACTCGTGAGAAATATTTGAAGATGAGCAGTGCACCTTTCATGAAGGTATGTAAATGCTTTCTAACTTTATATGTAGGCGAGTGCCATCTACATCCCTGTTTATGGTCGGCAAGCCTCTAAACTACTGTATGCTAATCTGCTTTCAGGTTGTTTCTGCAATGGTGAACAACGATCTCACCAGCCTTGTCCATACAAGGTCACACAAGTACTGGAAAGAAACTCTTGCTCTCCTATGTACTGTAAGTTTCTCAAACTATTGCTTTTCATGTTTTACTTGATCAAAATACATTCTCCTATCACTTAGCTCTTCAAACAATAAACAAGTCAGTGTGACATGATGAATGCAACTGCGGCGTTTTTTTGGTCACGATAGAACTGTTTTGTATTTAATCCTGCTCCTATGTACATTCGCAAATAGTTTGCACAAGGAGAACAATGGACCAGCCTGTGCGATGTCCTTGCCTCAAAGTTGATGGCTGCTGGTAACACTTTGGCTGCAGTTCTGTGCTACATTTGCGCAGGCAATGTCGACAGAACAGTAGAAATTTGGTCGAGGAGCCTTGCAAATGAGCGTGATGGAAGATCTTATGCCGAGCTTCTTCAAGTGTGTATCACTTTCCATGTTTTGTACATAAATTAAGTTGGCTTCCTTGTTCATATTCTTTTGCTCTTTTCGTCTAATAGGATCTTATGGAGAAGACTCTTGTCCTTGCTTTGGCAACTGACAACAAAAAGTTCAGCGCATCTCTGTGTAAACTCTTTGAGAGTTATGCGGAGATATTGGCCAGCCAAGGGCTTCTTTCAACGGCAATGAAGTACTTAAAAGTTCTGGATTCTGGTGGCTTGTCACCTGAACTTTCTATATTACGTGATCGCATTTCTCTTTCTGCAGAACCTGGTACGTATGCAGTAGTATTTTGGTTATCTCTTTGAGGATTGAATTGTGATGATATAATTAGCGTATCATTTCATATTGCATCTGCAGAGCCAAGCACTGTAGCTTCAGGCAACATTCAGCTTCAAAGCACCATGCCATATACCCAGGTCTCTTTCATTTTTAGTCTGCAGCTATCTTTAGATTAGAGCTTGGATCTTTCTGGAATCCATTTAACTTTTACGGAGAACATACTTATCCTTTTATTCTTCTGTGTTTAGGAGCCAACTCAGGCGCAACCAAACGTCCTTAGTAACCCATATGATAATCAGTATCAACAACCATACACTAATTCTTATGGCGGATATGGCCCCACAGCTGTAAATCCACCCATGCAGCAAGCAACCATGTTTATGCCTCACCAAGCTCAGCCAACTCCGCAGGTTTCTGAAGTTTTGGTTTTGTTGCATTTTCTTTTGCTCATTTTTTGTTACCACCATGCATTATTCATCCTTATCTGGTAGTTTTCAGATGTCTAGATTAGGAGATTTTCCGTTATGCTTTTGAATAGGGCGTTGGTCAATTTCTTTTAAAAATAGTACGACATCGGGATATGTGGTGGTCTTTTCTTTTGTGTGGTTTGTCATAGTATTGAGATGGACTATAGGTATCTCGCTCTCTGACGAAAAAATATACTCAAAGACGAACATTACGGCCTCTAAAGTCATGTCGGGAAAATGAATATCTTTCAGCTCAGTTCTGTAGAGTCTATATCCTAGAGCTCGTGAAATATTAGTTTTTGGTGGGGAAGTATCCTGTTTGTTATGTATAGGTTTCTTGGGTCAATTTGTTGACTATGGTGTGTATATGCAGCCATCTTATCCTCCGGCTCCTGCAAGCAATGCTCAGCCATCCATGAGATCTACTTTTGTTCCTTCAAGTCTTCCTGCACTGAAGAATGCAAACCAATATCAGCAGCCAACCATTGCTTCCCATTCATTCACCGTATGTGAACTTTTATTTTGACTCATTGTGTTTGATGTTTCACGCACTTTTTAGTTTAACTAAACTAACAACTACATGTATGGCACATCAGGGACCATCTAACAATGCATACCCTGTTCCCCCCGGTCCTGGTTCATATGTACCTTCTGCCCCTTCACAAGTTGGGCAATATTCTAACCCCATGATGTCCCAAGTCGCTGCTCCAGGAGCTGGACCCATAGGATTCACGCCTATGCCAACTCCAGGAGTTGCTCCAAGATCTGTAATAGGTTCTGTGCAACCAGCAAGTCCTCCAGCACCGCAGGCAGCCCCTGCGCCTGCAGCTCCGCCACCAACTGTTCAGACTGCAGATACTTCCAACGTCGCAGGTATTGTGCAGCACCATATCTGTTTTGTTTCCCACTTTAAAAAGCCAAATGGTCACCTGTTGTAAACTCTGATCCAGCGCACCAGAAACCTGTGGTAGCAACGTTGACAAGGCTTTTCAATGAGACATCGGAAGCACTGGGAGGCGCACGTGCAAATCCTCCTAAGAAGCGTGAGATAGAAGACAACTCAAAAAAATTAGGGGCTTTATTTGTGAGACTCAATAGCGGAGAGATGGGCAAGAGTGCCGCAGACAAACTCGGACAGCTCTGCCAAGCTCTGGACAACCATGACTTCAGTACCGCCCTTCAGATACAGGTAAGCTAGTGAATCTCTCTCTGATTCCTTACTATTTAGTTACAGAAGAAAGAAAAAAGAATCAGTGTTGGTGTTGTTGACTTGGAACAGGTACTTCTGACGAACAGCGAATGGGATGAGTGCAACTTCTGGCTGTCGGCATTAAAGAGGATGATCAAGACCAGGCAAAATGTGCGGTGATTTGTAAACTTTCTGGGTTGAGCAAAGATTATAAATCCACAGGAGAGATTCCTTTTACTTTCTTTATCTACCTTCTCTTTAAAACACTGTTGCTACTACAATCTTTTTTTTTTTGCATCGAATACCTCAACTTTCTTTAGATAAGATAGTAGAGATCTGATTGCTTGACATTCTCATGTTTTTGATGTGTACCTCACCGGACGAGTTTTGTTTTGTCTCTCTTTTCTTTGGACGAATTTAATTTGTTGTTCTGTTATTTATGTCACCTCTTTGTCATATTGGAGATAAAAATTTGAAATGAAGTATTAAAGTACCCTGCATCTATTGACGAACACGTTGTACTGAAATGAGAGGAAGCGCCGTGTGGTCGGGATAAATGGACCTCTTTTCTTCAAGTCACGTTATTAAAGCCCAAAACTATCATGGAACTGTAAATCTCATCCCATTATTCAATAGGCCATCAAAATGGGTTATCCCAACGTACAACAACGTTACGATATTATTAATTACATCAAATAATAAATAAATAAGGTATGTGGCTGCGAGTCATCACTCTCATATAAGGCCAGTGGTTTTGGCATCTGCTCGTTCAGTGGTGATAAAGCGCCTCGTTTCCAACTACCCGATCTGATAAGCATTTCACGCTTCACCAATGGCTTCTCTCATGCTCAACGGGGCCATCACCTTCCCCAAGGGATTAGGCTTCCCCGCTTCCAATCTACACGCCAGACCAAGTCCTCCGCTGAGTCTCGTCTCAAACACAGCCACGCGGAGACTCTCTGTGGCGACAAGATGCAGCAGCAGCAGCAGCGTGTCGGCGTCAAGGCCATCTGCGCAGCCTAGGTTCATCCAGCACAAGAAGGAGGCCTACTGGTTCTACAGGTTCCTGTCCATCGTGTACGACCACATCATCAATCCCGGCCACTGGACGGAGGATATGAGGGACGACGCTCTCGAGCCTGCGGATCTGAGCCATCCGGACATGCGAGTTGTCGACGTCGGAGGCGGAACGGGTTTCACCACGCTGGGAATCGTCAAGACGGTGAAGGCCAAGAACGTGACGATTCTGGACCAGTCGCCGCATCAGCTGGCAAAGGCGAAGCAGAAGGAGCCGTTGAAGGAGTGCAAGATCGTGGAAGGAGATGCGGAGGATCTCCCTTTTCCTACTGATTATGCTGACAGATACGTCTCTGCTGGAAGGTAACAAAAAAATAAAAAATTCAATTCATTTGGTTTGGAATTGTGGATTGATTGGGTTTAGGGTTTATGTTTGGACAGCATTGAGTACTGGCCCGACCCGCAGAGGGGTATAAGGGAAGCGTACAGAGTTCTCAAGATCGGTGGGAAAGCATGTCTCATTGGCCCTGTCCACCCGACGTTTTGGCTTTCACGCTTCTTTGCAGATGTGTGGATGCTTTTCCCCAAGGAGGAGGAGTACATTGAGTGGTTCAAGAATGCTGGTTTCAAGGACGTTCAGCTTAAGAGGATTGGCCCCAAGTGGTACCGTGGTGTTCGCAGGCACGGACTTATCATGGGATGCTCTGTTACTGGTGTCAAACCTGCCTCTGGAGACTCTCCTCTCCAGGTTTGTATTTGCCCATTTCCTCCCTGTCCTCTCTCTGTATACTTGAAGCTTTTGCTTTTTTTTTACTATCCATCATCTTGAAATGCTGCAGCTTGGACCAAAGGAAGAGGACGTGGAGAAGCCTGTAAACAATCCTTTCTCCTTCTTGGGACGCTTCCTCTTGGGTACCCTAGCGGCTGCCTGGTTTGTGTTAATCCCAATCTACATGTGGATCAAGGATCAGATCGTTCCCAAAGACCAACCCATCTGATAACAACTTGTGATTTGTAATACACTCCTATGTTAGACGCTTTTTTTTTTGTCCTCGTGACTATGTTGAGCCCTTTTCAAAAATATATCTATCACTCTATTCCACCATGTTGATCTCAATTCTATGCTACTTGTTTGATATTGTTTCCTCACCTCACCTTATCCCAGTGTCAGTAAACATGAAAGTTGAGGACGCAAATGTTGATTAGTGAGTGTAGCAGAGAACCCTCACATAATTGCGGAATAACTATGTTAATTGCTTGAACAAATATTGATATGCCTCCAAAATCATATTCTTTTTTGTTGCTGTATATAATAAATAGAGCTAAAAATTTTAAAAGATGCATGCCAAGCCGACAAAGAGACTTGGCGGAAGAGCACAACATGAGTGACGCAAATGTAAGATAGGGTTTTGTAATATGTTCGGTACTGATCACTCTTTTGCAAAATTGATGGATTGACAACTCTTTCACATTTAATTGTAGTAGAAAGTTATGAGCATTGTTGTTCTCAGGCTCTGTTGAAGACTCCTCTTTTATTAGTCTAATGTGAAATGAGTCAGTAGACAATTTTCAAAGCAAATTAATAGTTTAGATTTATTCATAGATGTAAATACAATTCACGGGCCTGAAATAAATTTAGAAAATTGCAATCTACTAGTTGGCTTACAATAATGTCACTGCCCTATGAACCTTAAGCCCATATCCAACGGAAGAAGCAAAGCTCAGGCAAATTACAATCCATCTTACTTTTTTTTTGGTTTGGTTTGGTTGACTTTTGACTGGTGGAGTGTGAAACGTACAACAATTAAACTGAAGGGCGTGAAATAAGAAATACAAAAGGCATGAGACAATTAGTTTAGGAGGATCAGCTCATAAGTCTGCCTCCACAGGTGTAAGTGACGATGCACGACTCATCCACAAACACTGTATAGTTATGCGCAGGTTTTGCTAGCAATGGCGGAAGCCTAACCAGAAGGTCGCACACGCACTCGTTGTCCATTTGCTTAAGCCACTTGCAGCACTCTTGTTGAGCATACGTCTCTTCTGTGTGTCTGTGACTGTGATGATGATGATGGTGGTGGTGGTGGCGACGGCGGTGGCGACGGTGGTTATGGTTGTTGTCGTGGTGGTCGTCATCATCGTGATCGTGATCATGATCGTGATCATGATCACGGTTGTGGTCATGGTCATTGTGATCATGGTCATCGTGATCGTGGTCATGGTCATCATGGTCGTGATCGTGGTCATGGTCATCATGGTCGTGGTCATCGTCATCGTGGTCGTGATCATCATCATCATCGTCATGGTCGTGGTCGTGGTCATCGTCGTGGTCATGATCATGGTGAGGAGGAGGAGGAAAGATGGGAGGAGGAGGAGGGGAAATGGGGGAAGGAAGTGGGACAGTGTTCATTGGGAGACGTGAGCAGGCGTAGTTAGCCAGGGCGTATTGAGAGGCGCATAACGGACGTGGTGGTGGAATCTGTATGATTCTTTGCCCTCGTGTGAAAGAGGAAGAGGAGAGAGCCAGAAGGAGAACAGCTACAAGAAAAAGAGTTTCCATGGAGAGTGTTTGTGTGTGTGTGTGTGTGTGTGTGTGAAGAGAGATCTTTGGTGGGTCATCACTATATATTCAACGTGAAATAAAGCAAAAAAATTACGATGGGAAGCAGAGGGGTTTTAGGTTCATATTAGAGTGTTCCATTAGATTTGCGTGACTTTGTTAGGTTGCTTGTAGAACAGTCTTTCACTTTGACCAGACCTGTTCCAAATTCCACAACCATTTTAATCTCAAAACTATTAGTAGCTGCAACTTCAAAAGCGTGACAAAACAACTTTGATAGTCAAACAAGTTCTGTAACTGAGTTTTGATTGATCCTTAATATCCAAGGCGATTCTTGATTAAAATCGAGAAAGGTAATAATACTTAGATCAAGTATATCAACCGCATTACACCGACAAAGGTGTGAAAAAAAAAAAATATGTATTATTTGGTAACTCACACCAGATTCAACTTAAATCCAGCTCCTTCTGATAGAGACAAATGTGTTCAGCTGTAATCACTAATCAGACCGGGTGCAATTAAGACAGATGACTGTCATTTCCCATGAAGTTCCATTATTTCACAAGAGCAGTCTCAGTAAAAACCATCAAACCAGATGGATCTCGAGCTTGTCATGCTCGATGGCTTCGTCTAGCTTCGTGTCTTTCTTCCACACCACTTTCAAGCTCGAGATCCATCTGGTTTGATGGTTTTGTAACGGTGTCGAATTTTTGATGAGTTTGGAAGAGACGGTTAAGTTTCTAAACACCATTTCTGATCTCAGCAGAGCTTCATAAACTTGGGTTTGACCCGCGGGCCCCGCCCCATTTGACCCGCTGCGGGGTGGGTGCGGGTTGAGTGATTTGAAAAATTTGGTTCGCGGGTGCGGGTTGAGTGACTTTTATGCGGGGCGGGTGCGGGTCAGCCAAAATTCTGTGCGGGTACCCGCCAACCCTCAAAAACTATAAAAAAAGATTTTTTTTAAAAAATATTATTTTTAAATGGAAATTTTTTTAAAAATAATTTAATTTTAATTATAAATAGATTAATATTTATTATTTTTAATAAAAATTATTAAAAATATTAAATTTTATTGTTATTTTTAATAAAAAATATTTAAATATTAAATTTTATTGTTATTTTAATAAAAAAATATTTAAATTAATAATTTTTAATATTATTAATATTATCCGCGGGTCTAGCGGATCACCCGCGGGTTTAAGCGGGGCGGGTGCAGATTTCATATTTTCTTCTTGCGGGTCAAGCGGGTCAAATTTTTTGAGTAAAAAAAATCAGTTTATCCGCGGATTGGCGGGTCAGCGGGGCGGGTTTGATCCGCAACCCAGCTCTAGTCGCAGTCGTCAGCTCCTGTTTTTTTTTTAAATGTCTATAAACCCACGCGCGAAGAGAGCAGTTAATTACACGCGCAGTTAATTACACGCGCGCCATGTATAAGAATGTATGATATGACGCTAGCTAGAACACAATCCATGTATAAACTAACAATTAACCTTGTGAAGTTCTTTAACTTTATTTACACAGCTGAACTTTTGTTCTTAATTTCTTATAACATCTCTTTTATTACAAAACTACCAATAGCTTATTCGCATATCAACAACTATGTATTTGTATAATCAAGTATAGGAGACAACGGATTTTCTATCGATTATCGTAAGAAAATTCACATTATACATAGTTGGCTTTCCATATCCAATCACCCTCTATTAGAAAATTAACTCTGTATATATATATACGTATCTTCACTTATCTGGGAGCTAAACTAATACATAAGCAATAAAGATCGAGATTGATGATTGTGATCAATCATGGGAGGAGAGAAGAAAGACTGCACATTTCCAGATGATGTACAGACGAGCCCTTTGCTCCTTTATCTGCTTCGAATACCTTTTCCATGTTCTAACCTTCGTACTGCTGCTGCAGCTCAACACAACCGTCGCTGCCATTGTGATCCTACCGAGAAAACTACCGAAACTGTTGGTTTTGATGGTTTTTGGCTGCTGGAGGGATTAGATTGCTTTATATATAGTATATATGCTCTGCTGACTGGAGCTTGATGCATGGAAATAATTTGGTGTATAATGCGTATACAAATAGGATAAAGATACATAATTGAATTGAATAACATGGACCTACATGTTTGTAAAACATACATGTGGTGCATTAACCATTAGCTTCGCTTTTGTACTAAAAATCTTTTGATTAGTATCTATCATTGATTGAATGTTCACTGTTTTTTAGGAATCAGGTATTTTCTTCTTTTTTTAATGAAAACAAATATTATCAGTTTCGAGATTTGATATTTGCGGTGATGATACTGTTTGAACAGACATTTTCTGTTCATGCACACATGAGACTTATAATGATGGAGCTGTGGCTTGTGGGGTCTTGCTGTGTTTGGTGGGAATTCGATGATTAATTAAGTACAGTATATATTTTGGTAGTTAAGAGTATGAGACTGAACTAATTAGTTATGGATTTTTGTTTAGGGGTTCTGTATCAACGTTCATCTCACCAAATCACTCGTTTGATGCCCCCTTTGATATAAGCTTTCCATTTGAACGAAGGGGTATCAAGGGAGGGTTTAAATTATATTTTTTTTAATACTTGAGGTTCGGGCCGAAATCTGTAATCCCTAAATTCGAAACTACAATATGTAATATTAGTTTCGTTTCGGTGGTTATTCAAACCATGAACTTCTAATACAATGGTCAGAGTTATTTCCACTCGAGCTAAAGGCATATTGTTAGATTATGGTTTCATTATTAGGTATGTCATATAATGTGTAAGGGTGTTCAATTAATTTTCATCCAATATGAAAATGAACGGGTATCTTTATATGGGTTGATTTTTTTTGGTATAACAGGAAAACAAAACTAATATATCCAAATCAAAATGATCCAAAATAACTAAAGTAATTGGTAAGTTCAAATAGTTAAAGATGTATTCGATCTAACACAGACCCATAAAGAACTGTTTATCTACATCTAAAGAAAATATAATAACCAAAACAAATTCGGGACTGAGCATATTAATTAACAACTTTAGTTAGAAGCATTGCTAAAAAAAGACCTCGTCGTGGAGATAGATAGATAGATAGTACATCACAAGGTGCGATAAGGTTAGTTGAGTAGTCTATAATTAATGATTACTACCGGATAGGTGGGGGTCGTGTGTTGACAAGAGTATTAATGATCAATAATCCTAATATTCAGATGAATTGAGAGCAAACAAACACACAAAAAGGCAAACGAGTTTGACAAATGACAGGTGATAAGAAAGTCAGGAAGATGAATGCACCACCAAAAGAGAGTGGTCAAGCAAAGCTCTCCTTTTTCACTTTCCTACTCAACTCTCTCTTTCTCTTACACTATTATATCTTCTTCTTTTTTTGTGCACTTCACTATTATAGATTTATATCTAAAACAGAGCACGTGTGGATGATGCGCCTAATTCAATCAATACATTACAGGTGGAAAAAGGTTCTTATCTAATACATGAGACAAGATTTAATAGGTGATTGTAACTCCAATTATTAGAGCATGATTAACCCACAAACTCCATTGGGTCTCTTAATGAATATTTTACTAATTAAATATAACTAAGAACTTTGTTTAAAAAACACTTTGATTCGTATCCTCCAATGCTAGTTTCTTATTTAGGGGTTCCTAAGAAAAAATAAAAATTAAACATGTCCAAAGCATATAGATTGGAATGAAAACAATCTAATGTTGTTAATTCTAGGAGGAGACTTAACTCATAGAACATACCTCAAGCAGCCTCAATTACTGCCTGCTACTAGGATGTTGTTTGTGGTGAGGCCTTGAGATGTTTGTATATCAACCTGAAACTCTTTCAAAGCAGCATCGCCTATGTTTTCCTGATGAAAATAAAAACTGATTGATTACACAAACAATCTGCCAAGACTCAAGCTTTTTTACACAGTAAGTAACTGACCTTTGAAGGGCTTTGATTCAGGCTTTTGTTCCGCTGCTTTTGAAGAAGAAGAAGAAGAAGGTTTTGAACCTGGGATAGGACCTTTAATTGCGAAATATTTCTTCTTCTCCTAGTCGAAATAAAACCCAGGAAGCTCTGAAATCAATTTTTTCTAAAACCACATCAATCTCAGGAACTTAATCTAGAAGAATTATTGAGGAGGAAGAGGATTCAGACCTGGTCTCATGTTGTCGTCTAGGCACCACCTCTGTTCTCTTTGTGGCTGCAAAAACAGAGTATTGGAGAGAAGTGCAAGGATGGAAGAACATGACAAAGGACCTGTGCGCAACACATATTCATGATCACTTGGTATCATCATCAATCACAATCTTGTAATTTTAGCCTGAAACAAGAACGAAACAGAATCAATTACACACATACATGTATTGTAATAGTGGGATAAAAAAGAAGAAGAAGAAGAAGAAGAGAGGATACTCGATCAAAAGAAGAAGCAGCTGACTCAACAACATCATCATCATCTTCGATAGCATCACACCGATTGTCATATTTAAGAAACCCACAAGAAATTAAACAAAAGCAACAAAACAGAATCAATTGACAGATAAGTGATTGCTCCGATTCTTAATTTATCAGCAACATACTGTGTCCTGATAAGTGATTGCTTTGATTCAGATGTAATCAGAGGAAGAGAAGCTTACGCTTTGAGAAGAAGCCATGGGAGGATTGGGGAAGCGAGCTGGGTCGAAGAGGAGAGTGGAAGAAGCAAGCTTGGGAGGAATTCATGGAGCGGATGAAGGATAACGCGGCGCAGAGCCAAGGAGAGATCACGAGAGAGAGAGAGAGAGAGGCGAGTTGATTTCGGGAGAGAGAGAAAGAGACGTCAATGCCCAACACGTGTCTCATAAGAGACGTGTCTTCTGGACCCTAATTAAGAGACGTTCTTTCTCTATTTACATAATTTTCTTTTTTTTTAAATCTTAAAAACATTAAAAACCCACCATAGGAGACCGCGTTAATGGTGCTCTTACCATAGAAAGAAATATAGTATACATAACACATGTTCTACTTAAAATTCCTTCTGTAGAAAAACAAGTAATATTCTTTAGTTTCTTTTTAGTTGATTTTTTATATTTATAAATTATCGAGATAATCGTTGAATAATTAGTTCGGAAGATCAAATGCTAGGCCCAAAGAGGCATATGGAAGCTACACAGGGTTGTGCTATAGAAACGTGTACATCTTCTTCACCATATAAACTACAAAATGAGTGATATCAAAGAGTAAGAGATAACTTCTTCAAGAGCCTCTCTGTGTCTTTTTCTTCAATGGCTAAGTACTTGGAAACGCTCCATCATCTCCGAGGGCTTTCTTGATGTCTTTCTGTTTGGCAGAAAACATGAATGAATTCACTAACCGCTCAGACACATGTATATATATATATATATATATTACAAGAGATGACAAAATACATTTGTAAAAGACAAGAGTTACCTCGATGGAAAGAGGTGGAACAGTGGGGCCATAACGATCAATGACTTGACCATCTTTGCCGACCAAGAACTTGGTGAAGTTCCATTTGATCCTGCTTCCAAGGAATGACGGTTTCTTTGACTTCAGGAATTTGTAGACTGGTGCTGCGTTTTGACCATTCACACGCACCTAAAAAGGGTAGTAGATAGATTATATTGGGTTAGTTTTATATACAAATCAAAGAAAATAACAGAGATGCATCAATCAATAAAAGTGTTGACTTTGACTTTTTAAAACAAACATATTGATGTCAAACTACTAACAACATTTCCAGAGCTGGTTCTTCTGTTTGGTTTCTAAAAAAAGATGGTAGGTACTTAGGTAAGGTACCTTTTGGAAGACAGGGTACTCAGCCTTAAACCTGGTACAAGCAAATTCATGAGCATCTTGGCTAGTGCCAGGCTCTTGGTTCAAAAACTGATTGCAAGGAAACGCCAATATCACCAACCCTGAACAAACAAACCACAATCCATTCATCAATAAAAAATAAAAACAATTTATAAGCATTTTCATGGTTATAAAAAACCCTGGAAGAATCATCAAAATACCTTGATCTTTGTATTTCCGGTAAAGTTCAGTGAGCTGTGTGTAATTGGTTTCAGTGAAACCGCTGTTTCCCAAACCCAAGAATCAATCAAGTGATACCAACAACAATCCCAAAAAAAAAAAAAGAAGGAAGAAGTACCATTTAGAAGCGACGTTGACGATGAGAAGAACCTTCCCTTGGTAAACGCTAAGGTCAACCTCCTTGCCAGAGCTATCCTAATTCCCCACCGCCAAACGTTACAAAAATTCAAAAGAAGATTATCAGAAACGCTTCATCTTCTCGAATGTGTGGTGAATTGGATTAAAATAATTTACTAGTACTATTTATTCTCGTAATAGTCGATAATACAAATAATAAAAGAGGAAAAACCTTGACAGTGAATTCATGGATAGATTTTTCGGACACTGATACTGAACCACCCATCTTCTCGCCGCCGGAGCTCTCGAACCAAGTTCTACGTCTGTTGTTTGTTGCTGTCTTATCCACCACCTCCTGATTTTTTTTAAATAATCCCAGGAGAGTGGATATTCCATTTGAATTATATCAGTTTTTTTTTGAAGTCTTAATTATTATTAGTATTTAGTATCATTATTATTAGTATTATACACAGGCTGGTTTGTAATTTAAATAAAAAAACACAGGCTGGTCACGCGTTAACGCCGGCTTTATTTGTTTGATAATTTTCTTTGCTGTCACGTTGATATATATTTTTCTATATATAAAACTGAGTTCATGTCTTTGATTTTCCTATAGTATTCATTCCACTTTTTAACCAAAGACATTACACGCTAAGCAGGCAGCAGCTAATTTACTCAAGTCTATATCATTCGAGTGAACACATTACCATTAGTAACAAAACACCCACATTGGTGGAGTTGGGTAATAAACAGAGATATTAAAATGCCATTACTACTACCTAAATAAATCACTCCTTTTCTCATCTCTCTCTACAATAAGGCTTTTACCCAATATTTTCACGACTTCTGTTTTTGTTTTGTTGGCAAATACCATCCATCATCATATGTACACTCTCGCTCTCTCCCTTTTCCTTCTTCACAAAAAAAAAGTCCCTAGACAAGCCTCCAATACACCTCGAGCCAAACTCACTCTTCAAATTACATCAGACATAACCTCTGTAACTCACCTTTGATGCCACGTGCCTGGCGGATCTACAAACCACACAAAACAAAGCTTACTTAGAGCCATCAGAGGGATCAGGTTTCCTAAACACTAGGCCACAATTCCAGCTTATTAGAATGTATTGTACGGCTAACTACTGATTCAGTTTCTGGGAGAGTAAAGAACGGCATGAATGTCCATATTTACCTCTCATTGCTACTGGAGCAGGACCTTCTGAATGCGGCTTATAGTGAAAAGAGTGCCTATTGTTATATGCACGCGGAGAATGACTCCACCTGTCGTTCTCAAACCTTCCATACTCACGATGATGGCCACTGTGTGAGCTGGATTGATAAGGGCCTCTTTGTCTGTCATGATATCGTGGACCTGCAATACGCAAAAAAGCATCCATGGCAATATTAGCATGCTTGACCAAGTGTTTGTAGGATATATACATCCGTTCATATATGCCGTGCAAATGCATCCAGTTTAAAAGGGTAAAAGGAGCCCACCATGAGAATAGGGCGGATGGTATCTCCAATTGTCTCGACTCTCACATGCCGCAGGCCTCATTCTCTCATGGCCATCATGATAATTCCTTTCCTCAAAATCCGGCGTGTAATGAGATCTGTGAGGGTATGATGGACCTTCTCTCCGCGGCTTTCTATGGTGCTCCGGCTCCATATATGAATAATAATGATGTGAAGGCGGAGGTGGGGGATAAGGCCCATGCTGGAAGTTGGAATCCTCACCATGTGACAAAGATGCACGGGAACGATACGATGACTCAGGACTTCGGTAATGCACAGGTGGTGGATTCATCCTTGGAATATCTGCCTGATGATCTCCCTGGAAAAAAATGACCAGCAATGACTTCAGTCAACACTATCTTTAACCAGAAAGATTCTTAAGCAAGAAAAAAGACGCACATGCATGCTGGGATATCCTCTGCAGTCGAAGCCATTTGAGTAGGAATCAGACATGGCACACTGAGCATTCTGTGAAGGGGGAGCTAATGGAGATGACGAGGTTACGTCCTGATGTGAAGTGCCAAAGGCAGGCTGGCAACTTGCAGACTCTGTATTGCCAGCTTGATCAGTGGGTGCACTGCTTCCAACATCCCAAGGTGGAGCCACGTCTTCCATTTCAAGCTCGCCGTCAACATCTTCAAGTATACGGGTATGCCTTTCAGTAATGGAGGGTGTGACATGTTCTTCAAGGATTCTGGACTCATGTTCGGGGGTGACAGACTCAAATTCACCATCCGAGTCACTTCCTTCGTCTTCAACCTTGAGCATTGCAGGCATAGAAAATCCATCAAGCTGGAGAGTCGAATTACTGATACAGAAAGATGAATTGAGTTATGACACTAGAGAATAAAAAAATAATGATCCGAAGACGAATATCTCACCTTCCATATTCATCAACCAGTATGCCCTCCATATCTCTAACGGGGTCATCCAGCGCCCTTTCTGTTCGAGCCGAGCGCCGAGAATAGAGGCAAGCAGGAACGTTACTATGTGAATCAAGTTCTCTTATATGATGACGAACAATAGATTCAGGAAGGATCCTTCTTTCGAGCCAAAGCTTTAAAACCTGCAAAAGAGCAAAAAGGGTGAGAACTAATATTTAATAAGAAAAAGAAGAGCTACAAATTATCACACACCTTCAAGCATTGTTGCCGGTTTTCTTGAGTGGTAGCTCCAGCTGGGACAGCAGCAGCCAATAGGCGAGGCAGCATAACTTGAATGGATGAAAGATAAACCCCACCAGCGTCACCTGAAGAAAAAGACAGTATTCACAAATTTAACTCGTCACTGAGACCTCATGATGCGACTAAAGTAAAACGTTAAATATGTAACTCACCACTCAGGCCTTTGGAGCATTGAGCAATAGAATCCACAAGGAAAAATAAGTCCACCCTTCTTTGTAAATTTGACTCACTTTCCAAAGTATGAGCAAGAATTTCCATGGCCTAATACAAGACATAAACATTCTTAGCAACATAGGCCATTGTTCTGCACAATATAGTATTTAATAAATCCTACAAAATCACAGTGTAAACAAGTCCCTTTGCTCATGTAAAAGGCAGCAGATAAGAATATAAGGCTTTCCCTATATCTACGCTGCCTAGGGTTATTGGATGCCTAAGAGCTACGGCATCCTAAAAACAGCATACAAAAACAATATACACAAGTAAATTGGTAAAGTTGGTCTCTGTTTAATTGAGGCAATTAAATATTTGGATAATGTAGATAGTGCTTTACCAAAGGACAGATCCAGTTATTATGATATCAACAATCTATAATAAGAAGTTGTCTCCAAAAAGCAGAAAAGTTGGATTCACCCATATAACATATTGCATCAACAAATAAGAATATCACAAGCAAGAAGAACGTCTCGTACCTTTGCCGACACACCAAATTTCACCAAATCCATAGCCAAACGTGTTGCGCGGCCAATGGTCTCCTTTGTCCTCACCAAGGAGCTAAGTGCCGTCTCAAAAGATTCAATAGTGAATTGCACATCAGAGATAACAGCTTTCTTCACCTCAGTTGCACCTATTTCATCTTTCCTTTCTTCGTTGACAGTTTCATCACTCATAGGTTTCTTCTCACCAAACTGAACATTGGTGCTCTGCATACCATTTGCACTTTCTACAGTAGAAATATGGCAAACTGAGTTGCTATGTGGAATACCCCTTGCAGGAGAGTCTGGAGTTAACCTCATTTTTTCAGGTGAAAGGTTCTCAGATACTGAGACAGAATTGGTGGCTTGGATCTGCTCTTTCTGCTCATCCGTCTCACAGCTGTCAATGCACACGGACATACAATATTATAAGCCAGCCAGTTCTGTTAAATGGGAAAATTGATGAATAATGACTAAACTCTGAAGAGACTTAATCTAAGTGATATTTTCCTAAAACTCAATATGCTTATCCTCTACATAGACTTTCACCGTAAGAACAAGTTAACCTTCAGTCAAAGAAGGGAAATGAAAGCTACACAAAAGTAAAAATAATATGGAAATGGGTTAGTATGCGAGTCTAAATATAGAGACTCCATTCAAATATCCCAATGTGTTTGTAGAAGTTATTCTAATTAGTAAAACCAATAAGAGACATCATGGTATCAGAGATTAGCATAGGAGGTAGAGGGACAACATCAGTAGACTGACCTCTTTTCCAGCTTTTTGTTCTCCTCAGCATCCTCACAGTGGCTATATACCGTTTCACACTGAGGTTCCGCTTCTTTAACTACAATATAACATTCAGTAGCACAGGGGGCTGGATTCTCTATTATATGACCTTGTTTGCCACTCTCAAGTTCTTTATCCAGAGTACGATTGTTTTCAGTTTCCTGCATTTTGTCAGCCTCCTGATTATTGACCACTGAACAGAACAATTGAGAATGTTCTACAGCTTGGGACTGAACATCCTGAGCGATTTTATCAAAAATCTCACATTTTTCTTTAAGAGAAGAATCCCCAACAACGACTAATGAATTATCACAAGAATCATTGTCCTGGCTTTCGTGTTGGTGAGGAGATTGAGCAGGTACCGATGATGCTGTCATATCCAAACCCGGGCATAAACTTGGCGGCTTATTTGCAAATGAATCCACGGTATCAGAATTCAAAGGGAGTCCATTTTTCTCATTTTGACGTGTGCACTGCAAGTCAATAGAATCGGATTCAATGTTTAGACAGTTCACGGTTTGCGATACCTCCGAAGAGCCCTGAACAACTTCAGAAATACGAGTGTTCCCTTCTGGCGAACTGCCAAGTTGATTAGATTGTGCTCGAGTTACTTCATCATCTGGCGCCAGGCTAAATTCGTTCTCATGAAACTCCGTAGCAGCTTTTTTATCTCCTACAGTCTGAACACATACCTTATACGGAGACATTCTGCCAGAAGGTTTCTCCATATGAGAAGGCCCTACATCAACCATATCACCTGGGACCTTACCAGATAACTCAAAGCTGTTAAATTCTTTAGCCGCAGAAGTATCTTGACCAGATACAATATCATTTTCATGATCCACAGAAGGGCTTGGCTGCATGGCTGCACTTGTTGGAGAGTCTTTGGATGATCTTTCTTCGAACTGTGAAGAGGCATTGCCCTTATCATCAGCACAAAATACTCTACTCATCCGGACTCTGGCTCGCTTTACCAGAGGCAAGTGTTCATCACCATTCTCTCCACAGGGCCTCTCATTCAGCGTTTCATGAGAATTTTCAGATCCCTGGCAGCTATCACAGGCCTTGGTCCCAAAACCTTCTATTGCTTCAACTTTAGCAGGAGGGTCAATAAGGTCACTGGCTTCACGTTTTCTGGTAGGCTTCCTCTTCTTCCTCGTAACCATGGTACTAATTTGGAAATCAAGCCCCTTGCCAAGCTCATGACTTCCTTCACAACCCTCACCAACATCATCAGAATGCTCAACTTTGGAACCAGAATCCACACCATTGCCTTCATTCCTACTATTATTGTCAGACTCAACAGTAGCAATTTCAGATGCGTTCTCTTCATCAGATCCGTGCAAATTTAGAGCTGATGAAACCACATCATCTGATTCAGAATTACCTGACCTTCGGATTCTCTTTCTCCTTCTTAGATCTGCATCATCTATATCATCGGCAGTGTGGCCACCATCACTGCATTGACGCAGGGGCCTTTGAAGCCTATCCAGTTCCAACCCTGATGTTAGTTTGGAGGGCTGAACCGGTAATATTATTGTCTGTGGAGCACACTTTTGAGACCGTGCCGTTTCATTTCTTCTCTTTGAAGAATGTATAGCTGTGTCACACAGATCTTTAGCTGCTACATTAAGAGAGAGACTGTTGTGACGTAGAGCTAGCATTTGTTCAGCAGCTGAAGCATCCTCGCTGAGAAGTGTTGATTCATCTTTACCATGACTAGAATTTGACTCTATTTGAGTGTCAAGTCTTGTACCAATAAGATTTTTACAGGCCTGAGGCAGCTCAATAGTATTCCCAGAGCTTCCAACAGTTGTTTCGTCAGCAGATTTAGGATCATTAGCTTCGACCTGCTGCTTCAGCTTCTCGAAACTCTCTGCGATCTCTTTAACCGCGCGAACAAAATCTGAACCTTTGGCATGCCGTTTTGTCAAAAGCGATTGCTTCTTCTCCTCCGTAAATGATTCTACATCAGCAGGATTGCAGAAAGCTCTGCATATACACCAAAAATGATTACTAGGTTTGTAACAGGGAATACAAAACGTTTAAAACAGATCTAGAGCGAAGAGCAGAAAGATCTAGAGCGAAGAGCAGAAAGTGAACACAGCTTTACAACCTTAAATTGATTCAAGTAAATTTATTTAATTTAATAAGAGAGCAGCTGTGCTAAGATGCTTTCTTCATCGTAATTATACATCAGAATTCACATAACCGTGGGAATGAATGATGCAGTAAAAAGAACATTCACTAAATGTTGACGCAAATCTGCAAAGGAGATGATAAACACTTTACAGAAAATTCAACATACGAAACGCTTAAAGTGAAACTGAAACCATACGTAGAAAAAATAAGTTCAACAAGAAGCAATGTTGTCAACTATCTGGAAAGAAACCCATAATTCCGCACAAGAGATGAATGTGATTGTAAACCAAGTAAAATTAGAACTTAGTGGCGTATGTTTGAGAAAGTACATCACACCAAGAATACCCTGCCTAGCAAGAACAGTTAAAAAAATTGTATGGCCATAAAGAAGCTACCAACTTGTACGTCCTAATCTAGAGAATACCGATGCAAGAACCAGAATAAATTTCCTGGAGAATGAGAATCATGATAAAATGAATAAATATGCTCAAACGATGTAGACAATGACCAGAAAGTGGAGAAAAACGTCGAAGATGGAAGTAGTAAAAGGCAAGAAAACTCACATCTGTTGAGTGCCGAAAAAGAGAACGAATACTTTCTTCTTATCGGCAGAGTAGCCCCACTTATCTGGTTCGCTAACCTGCAATAAGCAAACAAGAAATTGGCAAACAACTAACAGTCGATGTATGATCATATGAAACTAAGGATCAGTTGTCATGTTATCACGATTTGACACAAGTAGCTGAAGAAAGTGGTAAACGAAACTATGGTATCTACTAGAAACTATGGAAAATAATTCCTCACCAAAAATTCATGTAATCTGCTAACAACTAGATAAAAGACATAAACTCGATAATAATCAAACACCTAATTCTAATTAAACCTGTCTAACCGCATCTAGGGAAAAAAACTCATTATGAGCAAGAGGCGCCATAACAAACAAACAAAAGCTACGGGAAGGGGAGGAAGAGAAAGGCACAAACCGCGGCAGGCCAAGCAGGAAAGCCTTTGACTTTGGCAAGAACGAGATCCCCAACCTTCCACTCTCGCCTGGCGGATGCTGCAGCCTTACCACCGCCTCTCTTTCGGCTCGGAGCCATCAGGGAAAATCGACGATTCTAGCAGATTCCGATGAAGAGATTGCAGGCATTGAGTAATCAATCCCCAATCCAGCAGGCGAGCAAGAGGCGTGGTCT
The DNA here is from genome assembly GCF_000309985.2 of Brassica rapa. Lineage (NCBI taxonomy): Eukaryota > Viridiplantae > Streptophyta > Magnoliopsida > Brassicales > Brassicaceae > Brassica > Brassica rapa. Next base: position 19,587,159 of record NC_024801.2, on the reverse strand, counting down.
CGTAAACCCTAATCGATTGCTGTGGATTTGATTCGCCCTTTGTGGTAGAAGAAGAAGAAGAAGATTCGCACACGAAATCGAAAAAGAGGATTGTTTGATAGAAAATTGTTAATGGGGTTCGGTCGGTGTAGGGTTTGCACATGTTTCAAACTACCTCTATAGCGTGCGCCGCACATGCGTATGTTAGCTTTTCTGTTTTATCCTACTCACTTCCCACCTGCTTACATTTTGGGGACATCACCTCCAATGCCCACCCTCCTTATCGGTCAATCTTTGAAGGACATGAAACAAAAAGGAAAAAATATAAAATGGCAAATTGCTGGAATTTACAGTTAACCCTAAGGAAGGTAAACTATTTACGGGTTTTACCAAGTTTAACCGGAGGGAAAACCGAATCGAATTGAAATACGAACCAAAGATCATAAATTAGACTTAACCGTTCCCAATCCAACTTAAACCCTCCGATCCAATCTCGATTTTAACCATCTCGAACCCGAATCCAAATAACCACTCAATTTCGATTTAAACCAAGTCTCCCCTTTATTTCCATTTCCCCTCTCTCTCGGGATCCCCTCTCTCTCAACGGTTTCCCCCAAATTCGAAAACGTAACCCTAGAACATCCCACTCCCCTTCGATTCCTTCGATTTCCCTTCGATTATTCACCGAAAACGTGTGAATCATGGTTGAAACTAGGCTGGGTAAGAGAAAGGATAGGCCTCCTCCAACGGCTCCTCCTCCGCAAAAGAGCGGGACCTCGAAGAACTCGAAGAAGAACAAACCGAAGAAGAGTTCCAAGAAGAGAAAAACGACGGATGAGGAATCACCGGCGGTTGATTTTGTTGGAACCGTGGAGTTGCGGAGGAGAATGAAGTAGAAGAACCGGCTAAGGATGTAGAAGATCGGGAGAAAGAGAAAGAAGAATCGGAGAAGGAGAAAGAAAGGGAAGAAGAAAATGGAGACGAAGATGAAGAGGAAGAAGAAAATAGCGATGAATCTCAAGAAGAGAAAGACGAAAATGGAGACAAAGATGAAGAGGAAGAAGGAAATAGCGATGAATCTCAAGAAGAGAAAGACGAAAATGGAGACAAAGATGAAGAGGAAGAAGGAAATAGCGATGAAGAAGTAGAGAACAAAGATGAAGAAAAAATCCAAGAGGAGGAAGACACCGGAGAAGAAGAGAACGGGACTCCCGAAGAGAACAGAGGTCAAAATGAAAATGAAAATCAAGAACAAGGAGAACCCCCATTGGAAGCGGAATTAGGAAATGTTGATGGTGATGGTGAAGGGGTTCTCGGGCAAGGAGAAGAGGTAATAAGTGTGGAACTTGAATAGGGTTTAACTAGATATACTAGGAAAGGCTCGGATAACTTAGGAGAACTATGTTTTAGTACTTGCATAACTGATGTAGAACACAATGTTACTTGCAGGAATTAGAGGCAACCGAGGCAATCAAACCGTTGAGGATGTACTTCTATGAGTCGGAGTACAAGAAACAAATAAAGCTAGCGACCAAATGTTTCGTCAAAGACGTTATGGTTACATTTGACAATCTGGAACCGCCGATGAGTGATACTGAGAGGAAGTGGTTTGAGAAGCATCCACAATTCTGTCACGTGTTCCACCTGGAGAAGGACTCAAACCACATGGTCCAAGGAATGTGGATGTTGCTATTGCGGACAGTGGATAGCTCGAAGAGGAAGGAAGTGTGGTTCATTGTGAATGGTGTTCCCATCCGCTATGGCCTGAGAGAACACGCTTTGATCTCAGGTCTTAGCTGCCGCAACTATCCACTTGGGTATAAGGAGTTTGGTGATAGAAAGTTCGTGAAGCGCCATTTCAAGAAGGGAGAATCAATAAGGCTTGAGGATGTCAAAGCGAAGCTGTTGGCTATGGGAGAACACAGAGACCGGCTGAAGATGATGGTTTTGTTCTTTTTAGGAAGTGTTATCTGTGCGCAAACGAAAGTAGGAAAAGGCGCCAGAGATGTTTTGGAATTCTTCCAAAGAGCTGTGGACGATCTCGAGTTCTGCGAAAACTTTCCATGGGGGAGGTACTCGTTTGATTACATGGTTAAGGAGATATCGCACACCATAGATCATTTTGGAGGCCGGGTTAGAGAGAAGACTTTATGGCCACTTCCAGGTTTCTGTCTGCCACTGGAGGTAAGCAATTGAAGATAATCACCTTATCATTTGTTAATTTTATTGTGTTAAGTGTTTGTACATGATTGGTATGTAGTTGCTTGCTTTTGAGGCAATTCCCAAGTTGGGATTGAAGTTCAGAAAAGAGGTTGAAGACGTCGATGTAGACTGTCCTAGGATGTGCAGATCAGTCTTTAAATCAGCAGGGATGAAAGGGTTTTCACTTTCAAAATTGAATCGGGAACTGGACAAACTGGACAAAATAACGGTATGTTTCTTCCCCTACAAACTTTGAAAATGTTGTAGCATTATACTAACATAAGATTATTTTTTGGTTTTAATTTTTTGGTATCAGTCACGGGATATCCACAGCATCCTTCCTACCAAGACAGAAGAAGAAGTAGCTCTTTTGGAAGAGATGACTGAAGAGGAGGACGACGTTGATGTCGATGATATTTCTGTTGACAGTTGGGTAAAGCGTCTTGCAGAAGGACATTCAGTCTTTTTTGAAGAGATGTATGATGTAGACGTTGCTGCGCGTGATCCAAATGCACAAGAGGCTGTCGACGAAGATCAGGATGACGAAGAAGGTGGAGAGGAAGGAGGCGCAAGCCAAAAGAAGATGATGGAGGAGTTGATCAAACAAGTGAAAATGTTTGGCACTCAGCTAAAGAGAGTTAAGAAGACAATGGACAAGTTTGAGGAAAGGATGGTGGTTCCGTTTGAGGCGTTTATGAAGAAAGCTATGGATGAAGGGCAAGGAAGCAGGGAGTGAAGAACTCGGTTATGTATTTTGTAAACTCGGTTATGTATTTTGTGGGAAGTTGGACCCATTATTTTGTTGTTGTGTGGATGTTGGAAACCTATTGACTTATTAGGTATGTTGGATGGAACTTGTTCTTGTTATCATGGATGTTGCAATCTTGTTATCATGGAAGTTCTTATGATTATTTTTTGAATGTGCCTCTTAAGGAAAACTAAGAAAAGTAGGATAACTTAATGAAAACTAGGACAACTAAGAGAACTTGGAGAACTTAATGAAAACTAGGAAAACTAGAAATACTAGGAAAACTAATTCTTCAACACCACACTTAAACTAAGCATACAATTCTTCAAACTTCCTAACAATGTCATCTTCTTCATTTTCGTCATTCCCGCCCCCGCCCTTCCCTGTCTTCTTCTTCTCCAAGTGACTTTTCATTTCAGAAATGGTCTTCTGTAATTGCTCAATCACTTTATCCTTCTCCTGGATTTCATCACGGGCTTGAAGCAATGCTCTCCTTTGCCATTCTGTACCAACCTCTTCATCGAACCAAGAGAAGTAATTGCATTCATTTCCAAGCTGCAATAAGGTCAAAATTCAAACCCAATTCAAATTCAGATTCCATTATATCCAGATTCCATCATATATTCATACCTTAAAACGCGGACAGCCATAAAAGTGTCGACCAGGATTTTTCTCAGTCCAAGCTTGCCTTATTTTCGCCGGCAAGCCACAGTGACACAACCTCAGACAAGAAAATCGGCGGCGGTTCCTTTGCGATAAAGACGAACCCGAACCCGAACCCACTTCCATCTTCACTTTTTCCATCTCACTTGCTCGGCGAGGGGGGAAGAGAATTCGATTCTCAAAATAGAGAAGAGAGACGAGAGAGGGAGAGAGACACGAGAGAGAGGGAGAGGAAATGGGGGGAGAAATAGAGAGAAAGAGAGAGGGAGAGATGAAAAAAGGATAAAAAGTCAAACTGAAAGTACTTGAAAGACTTTGGGAGGGGAGTAAATTTGTGTGGTTGAGATAATTGCCCAAAAAAATTTGTTCATAGTTATACCCAAGATACTAGTATTCCCAACTTTGGTCATAGTTATATTTTTGTCGGTTTCTAATTTATTTAGTGTTACTAATCTATTAAAATTGGTTATCTAGTTTTACCTTCAATATTACTAGTTTAAATTGTTATATATATAGTTCCGTGCAATTATATTTAGCGAATAGATATAACTCGAAAGTTTCGTTTGTAAGATGTCTTTGGCCAACAAAGTGTTATTGGAATTACAAGGTCTCGTAAGGGATACATGAGAGTTTTTTTCCTAAATTTCAGAAATTGATAACCGAGTTTTATTATAAATATATGTTAGAGTTGCGAAAACAAATATAAAACTATGATATTCAGGTTTTGATAGAGAAAAAACTATGAGATTCGAGTTTTGATATAGATAATACTAATGTCATTACAAAACAAAGTAGATTTCAAGTTTTACGCAGTTTTCCAAGTCATACAACACGATACAACACGAAATGAAACAAAGTTCAAGAGCCACAAAATCAAGTACCCAAATGCATTACTCGAAATATGCATTACTCCAAATTCATCCAAATTTAAACTCTTTTCCTTCCTTGCCGCTTGATGCGATATGGAGGTATGATCTTCACCTCCTTGATCTGATCTGGTACATTCCAAGAAGCCATGTCGGGCACAACATTAAGTGTTCTGGAATACGCCAAATGCCACATTTCCGTCCAGTAGTATTTTGAGCACAACTCATGGATATCAAGGCGCCTGCCATCAACATTCCTAGCGAAATAGATATAAGCTGCCAGTCCATGCAGACAAGGGAACTTTTCATAGTCCCACACCTTGCAAGTACAAGTTTTTCCAACCAAGGTCGCCCAAAACACCTTTCCTGCAGTGTCAGTGATCTCGTACTTAAGCTCGTAACTATCAAGTTCCCGCACAGGTAACTTATGTGCAACAGCCCATAGATCGTGCAAGTAGTTCTCAACCCGAGGCACCAGTCTTGTATTCATTGATCTAGAAACAACATCCTTCCGTTGAGTGAACCAATCAGAGAATTTCCTAATGATACAATCCAGCATTGGTATTAAGGCCCACCTTGTTGCCTCTTTAAACACGTTCTTCATTGATCCCAGAGTGTTGCTTGTATCCAAGTTGTACCTATCACGTGGGAAAAAAACCCTTGCCCATTTGTCCTTTTCAATACCACATTCCTCCACATACTTGTACGCAGCTGGACATCTTATCTTAAATGAGTCGTAAGCAGAATTGAAGTCATCAACCGTGTAATATCTGCCCAACTCCATAAGTTTTTGCCCGACTATATTCTTGTTGACGTTACAAGCATGTAATTTCACCTTTTCCTTCAAATGCCATAAACAATGACCATGGTGAGCCTGTGGAAATACGTTTCCTATGGCGAAGATCAAGCTCTGATGAAGAGTACTAATGAAAACCAGTTCAGAAGAGTCTGGTATAACACTTTTAAGCATCTCGAAAAACCAAGTCCAACTAGCAAGATTCTCACCATCTACTACTGCAAACGCAAGTGGATAACTCTGACCATTAGGATCCTGAGCTTTCGCGAAAACTAAAACACCACCGTTCTTCAGACGTATCCCCTCCACAGCTATCACCTTCCTCATAACTGCAAACCCTTCAATGCAAGCTCCCAAAGCTATGAAAAGGTACTCAAATTTACTTCTATCATCCAATTTCAAACAGGTTTTTGTCCCCGGATTCACTTGCTCTAACATGTACAAATAGCTATACAACATCTTGTAGCTCTCTTTCGGACTACCAGGTATATCTCTGACGTGATTGCTCATTGTGTCCTGCCAAAAGGAACCAAACAAAAGAAACTCACTACAATTTCCCCTACTATTATCCTGCTACAGTTTTACCAGTTATTCGAATTTTTCCTGTTTTCCTAATTCTACCAGTTGTACCCAGTTATTCAGTTTTACTACAATTTATCAAGAACAATTGAATAATCTAGGGTTTATCCCTATCCCTCAACTCCAATTCACCTACCGAAATTCATTATACCGAAATTTACCCCGAAACTAAACAAAACTTGTCACAATTACAAATCTATTAAAACCCCCAAAACCTACTTCCGAAATAATGCTCGAACAGAGCATAACTTACCGGCAGCGTTCGAGAAGCTGAGAGAGAGAGGAGTGGAGGAGGAGTGGAGGAGGAGTGGAGGAGGGGGAGAGTGGAGGAGGAGCTGCAGGAGGAGCTGTAGGTTGGGTGGTCTGGGGGGGAGGGGAGCTCGGGGAGAATCGGGATTCACTTTTTTCCTTTTTTTTAGACCAAACCAACAAACATAAGAACCACTTTTAATTTTTTTTACAGACCAATCCAATTCAGATCCGACCAAACCCGAGTTATGTTGGATGCCGATTTTGGTTTGGGACATTCTTGGTTCCAATTAAAATATGTCCTTTTGGTCTTTTCACATATTCATTAATGCTTGATGGGTATAGTATATTTTATGGTGCATAGGAGATTGATTGAGGAGGAGATTGGGCATTGGAGGTGATGTGTATTTTGGCGCACAACGCCTGAGAGAATGTTAAAAACATTTGGTTCCTTCCTTCACGGATATTTCATTTGTGTGTTGTATAACATGGATTTAAAGCCTGCTTCTTTGAAACTTATGAGAAATCATCAAATAAGCATCGATTCTGGGGAACATCTTCCACTGAAGACCTTTCTTTTAAATTGTTTTCTCTGGTGAAAATGCTAACTTCGTTCATAGTATAATCACGAGTTAGCAAATATAGTGTTTGTAGATTCTTAAACGTTTGAATTATTATAGCGCAACAAATTTATATGATTCTCATCTGCGCACAGAGATCTCACTTGAGCTTGAATTATCACCAGCTCAGAGTTTATCTGTGTTCAAAGCAACCAACGAACAATCACGAAAAGTATATATAAAGACCATCGGAAGAAGCAAGGCGATTGTCTGTTTTTGTCTTTGAACATAAACTTGCCTCTAAGACTTAATGGTATGAATGATGAGCAAGAAATGATGAGGATAATGCATTCCCTAAGTTTCTTAAAACAAATTACCATTCACAAAGAATAATAATTTTTTCTCATTCTTTTTTTTTTAGAAAATTAAAAAACGAAATGATTTTATGTTAAATTTGTGAAGGAACAACCATCCCTTTACATTTTATCTCCCACATCGCTTAAGATAGAAAACATTGCTCACTTGATGATGGTATAAATAAGGAGGCCAAGCCTAACCTGCAATTCATACCTTTCTCCGCCTTTTGGCTAAGATCAAGTGTAGTATCTGTTTTTATCAATTTAATATCTGATATGTGGTTCATTGGTCCACACGATATTAACTTTATTTTTTAAGGAGAAAATCCATTTAAGTAGCTTGCTACTTGGGTTTTCACGAGTTCTCCTTGTGTTGCATTATTGTGTGTTGCATTATTGCAAGGGAGGGGCTCAACCTAAAAAACAATTAGTTAAAATGATATAGAGGCTTTACATTTCGAATCTTCTTCTGTATATTAAGGTCTCCTGGAAGGGGTGGCGTTTGGATACTTGTTCGAGTTCGATCAGGTATTTCAGATTTTCGGGTATTTTGGTATAGAAGTATAGAATCCGTTTACATATTTCACATTATGGATCGGGTTTGGGTATTTTAAATTCAGGTTTGGTTATTCGGGTCGGGTTCGAATATTTAGATTTTGAAAGAAAAAATAAATCTTTCACTGAGGTTTTTTTGTATTTAAAATATATACTTTTAACTTAACTGATTTTCTAATTTTTAATTCTTAAACTATTAATAAGTTTAAATAGAAAACTTTAAAAATAGAAAAACACTGATGTAGTGGTTATTTTAAAATTTTGGATGCAACTTTTGTTAATGTAAAAAACAAGAGCTTGATATGTATTTTAAATGACTAGCAAATGATTTTGTTCATAATTATATGTATATTATCTGATTTTGAGCCATGTGCATAATTAATATAAATATTTTGAATAAAAATAGAAAAATAAACTAGAAATATAGGTTCAAGTATTCATATGTTCGATTATATTTGGATATCTATTTGGGTTTGGATATTATTCGTTCGGATATCTAATCTCTCCTAATTCAATATCCATTCGAATATTTTGCTACCGTGTGTCGGATTCGAATAGATTCGGATATCGGTTAAAATACTCATCCTATCGTTTAATATATTGCCAGTCGCAAAATATCCCACATCGATCGCTGAGTCATATATGTCTGAGAATATGTAAAGGGTATAATGTCATTGTCAGCGGGTGAATGGAGCAAATGGGCTTGTCTAAGTTACAGCCCATGAAGGTCCAGGGTCAACCCGCAGAGATGCGGCCCCCATAACGAAAGACTCTTCCGGTGGAGAGTCCCAGTTGACTGAGACGCTCGTGTTCTCATCCCGAATGATATCATGGCCACGACAACGTTTATTCCACTTGGTCTTTAACAGGATGTAACATAACGGAGCTTATGCTTCCAATGACAACAACTTTTTTTTTGTTTCCAGTACACGTGATCCACCGTGATATGAAACGCAACAATAACAAAAGGGGAAACATCGTGAAAAGTACTAATGGAAATCAACAATTTCGAGTGAATAACAAGGAATCTTTTCATTTTCCTCCACTGAACCAGAATGATATGCGGAGGCTTTATCTATCGACGAAGATTCCAATGGAAGAAAAAAGGAGAGTTGTGAAGTATTATTAGCTAGGTTCGTTTGCCTAAAAAACCAACGTACCTGGTCCATGCTCAACTCACAACAGAGAGCATATCGGGGAATCAAATTATTAAAAGGAAGACACAACACTAAAACTTCATTTTTCATTAACTAAACTAAACCTACCTTAGTTAGACGGCCTCAGAAAACAAACAAACAAGGTTAGGTTCGGACTTTCATAATTTCGATACATTTTCGCAAGATTTGATATGATCGATAATCAATGGTATTCCTATTTCTTTCCTTCTTTTTTTAGTTTGAATTCGGAGGACATGTAGAGGTAAAGAGGCATGATGCAGAACAAGTGGAGTTCCTTCATTTGTTCTTTTATGTCATTTCCAGAAACATGACCGACACACCTCAGTCACCATCAGATCAGTTAGTCGAATTGCCACTACCGGTCATCTAAAACTCTTATATGTGAACTAGAGAGAGGTAATACCCAAAAGTCATTGATACTCTTTTGAAGGAAACTAAAAAGATTCCTCAAACCAAACCTTTAAGCTCAAAGTTACTTAGATGATGCTCTCGTCTATATAATTAATTTATAATTTTGGATCTAAAGCATTGAACAGTTTCATTACAAGACAAACGAGAGTCTTTGTCAATGACACGCACCAATAAACCAAAAGTTCGGTCACAAGTAAAACTCTGAGAACACGAAAAACAAAAACAATGTAGTAGCATTAGAAAATGAATCTTAAAAGTCAATGGTAATCACTAATCAGGAAAATGAAATTATATTCAAAGTAATAAGTTGCCTGTAAAATGTTCTCCTCTTCTTTTATCATTCGTTATACAGAAAAATCTACCAACTAGACAAAAAAGAAAGAATCGCTTTCCGTTGTTTTTCTCCAAGCCTCCATGTCCCTACCACTTGGCATCCAAAAGAAAAGTACATAACACACATAAGCCATGGTTATAAATTGTTTATTATAAAGAAATGTATAGAAACAAACATATGTAGCCAAAAGAGATTGAATTCTCTAAGAGGGGGGTCCATGTTTCCTCCCAAAGTTCAAAACCCACTTACAAGGAAACGCCAAAAGTTCCAAATCAAATACATGCAAATAGAAGAAGCAATAAGCAAAAGATGCCAAAGTAATGGTAAGGAATATAAAAGAAAAATCTATTGATGATTTTGATAGTTTTGTCCAACATTATTTTAATATATATATTAAATTTGGTTGTGTAAGCTTTTTTCTATCATATGGGTGGATGGGGTTTGGTTTTGGCATTGTGAAGCTTTTGCCTCAAATGCACACACAACACTTGTCTTTTTCTTCTATCACATTCATTTCATCTACCTTCTTTCTTTATTACTCAGTCAAACGCCATTGCAATATGTCTCCCTAGGGTTTTCTCTTAGACCTTTATTATGTTACAGTTATAGCAAAGGCAGAGCAAATGCTTGAATGGGTTCGAAATTGGAAAACCTTAAAGGGGTATTTAAAAAAAAAAATTGTGCATGGTAAGGCAAAAAACTTCAATGCATGAGTTAAACAAAACGAGAACATGGTGAAAAAACTAGAACCACAAAGACATGCTCTTTTTATTAAAAGCATGGAAGACAAAAAGGTTAATATAAAGTATAAACATACAAATCCATGCCAAGGACAAGTTTTACCCTATACTCAAGAGCCAACTAAAGACTATCTCCTATACTACCAAGCAAAGTACCATTCCCCGGTTTATCCCTAAACCGATACATGCCGATAACAGAATTGGTTTTTGCTTCCGGCGCAACCAACAAAATCTCACAATAAGCCTAGACTAATGAAGACACAAAAAACGTGACTAAGCAGTGAGCACTACACAATAGCTAAGTACTCAAAACAAACCGAGCATCCAATCCTCTTCTTCTTCTTCTCTTCATGTATAGAACATCAACATAGAGCAGACATATATTCATGTTGCTATGGAGTCAGAAGAATAGGACATGACTTGCTTAGACTATCATCCTCTATCGAGTGCACAAACTTTTTCAACTCGTCCATAAGACAACGGAAGTGATCATTGTTAGGCAAGAAGTAAAACCCAATGGTAGCCTGCTTCAAATACAAAAGGTTAACATCCTGACCAGTCTTCTTAAGCCCATCGACATAAGCCAACTGCCAATCCTGAACAAGATCTAAACCAGCCACAACGACAAGACTCTTGGGAAACTTGACTCCTTCAAGGCATTGTCCTCGAGGACCAAAGGGATTACAAGCCGGATGATCTCTATCTTCACCCTGAGGTAAAAAAGCCCTCCAATACCAATCTCGATCTTGAACAGTAACAAAGTATTTACCGTCAAGTCTCTTCTCAGACTGAGTCCTCTCTACCCCACCAAACATAGGGTGAAGAAGAATGTTCCCCAACACTTTAACTCCTTCGTTGGTCGCCCTGACAGCAACATTATGAGCTATGTTGCCTCCAGAGCTGTCACCAGCCAAGTAAACATAAACATCAGAGTCTTTACCACTCCGAAGCCAGATTCTGGACTTGACCCATTTGAGAGCGTTCCATCCGTCGTCGTAAGCACAAGGGTAACGATGCTCCGGCGACCTCCGGTAATCAACAGAGACAACAACAACGCCGCATATGGTCACTAACCGTCGGCAGAGAGTGTCGTAGATGGCGCTGTTGGCGGAGGAGTGAGTGAAGCTACCGCCGTGGAAGAAGACGAGAACGGGGACGATCTCGGTGGTGCTGAGAGGCTCCGTGAGGTCGACGGCGCCGTAGCGGGAGGGGTCGAGGGGAGCAGGGAGGTAGATTCTGGTGAGAAGGTTGGTGGAGGAGTCGAGGTGGTCGAAGGAGAAAACGCCGTCGAGGGGGAAAGAGTTGGGGGGGACTTTGCGGTCGAGAAACTCGGCGAGGTGACGGTTGAAGGAGCCGTCGGGACGGCGGAGGAGGGTGTAAGCGAGCTTGAAGTTGGAAATGAGGACCCATGTGTTGAGTGGGACTATTCTCTACAGAACAAGGAGAAGAATTTTTATGTCAGATGAGACGTTTACAGATACATCCGTACTATGAATCTATGATGATGATCTTCATCGGCTAAGAATTAAAAAAAAAGAAAAATGGAGAAGAAAGCAAAAGTAAATGGTTCGTTTCAGAAAGAAAAGTACCTTGCATTCGTTAAGGTTGACTTCGTTTCCAGCAGCCATCGCAAAAACTAGCTAGCAACAGAGGAAGAGACTATGGAGATAAAAAAGAGGAGGCAGAGAGATAACAACAAGTACAGAGCTCTTCTTTCCTACTACCAAGAGAGCAAAGAGATATGGTCAAAGGTGAGAGACTAGAAATAAATAACACATCGGACGGTGACGAATGGACCGGACGACCGAGTTATACTCTTTCCATCTGTGGGTCCCTGACGACTATCCACTTTTCCCCCTCAATTTTTCTATTTTCGTATTTACTTATTCTCTTCGCTTTTTTTCATTGTCGACTGACAGCGATAAGGTAATTTAGTAATTCTCAATTATAATAATAAAATATAGTATTAATTGTAATTTGTAAAAACAAGTAGCAGATTGGCCATGGTATCATGTGAAGAGAGATAGAGAGAGGATTGGCTTGTTGGCACGACACGCTCTCTCATAATTGCTCCTTTTGACCCCCTATTTTTTTTCCTTACTATTATAATCTACGGATATGTTTAAATACTTTCCGACATTTCATTTTTAGTTCTGAAAAATACAATCCTTCATTATTTTATGTTTTTCATTAATAATCCTATCCCTCGCATGAGTTGGCAGAGAGATTATGTGTCTATGTATGTTTTAAGATCAATATATAGTTTCTGTCATTTTGTGAAATTGTAATTGATCTACAATGATTTGCATATCTATGCTATAATTTCACGAATATCTAAACTGTTGTTTTGCTTTCACCTAGTAATCTTTCTATTACATACCACTATTTCTTATATGTTACTATATTATTATCCATCATAACTATACACTCAGTGGAGAAAAGAACTAGTGTATACTTTTTTGTTTGGCACAATTTAGGTGATGGAAACGACTTTTTCACTAGAACAACGACAATTTGTAAGCAAAATTCAAGTCAAGAGAATAAAAGTTCTCATCAAAAGATCACACATCATCTAATGTGTATATTTTATAGAATTAAGTGTAGGGTGTCAAAATGTAGATATATAAAACGTATGGCAATGCAGATTTGAACTACTTAAAGAAAAAAATTAAAGATCTTTTTAATAAATTGATGGTTGTGACTTATAATTAGGTGAAGGACAGAGAGAGATTGTTTGGGGTTTTGGTTCTTTTATTATTATAAAAACGTGAATGCAGATCTTAATAAAAACAAAATTAGTTAAGGGAAGATGGCAAAAGAAACTAACCAGCGTGCGACCAACGCCATGGCATGTGGCGCCAAAAGAGTTGTGTTGTTCTCGTTTAGTTATTAATAAGATGAGTTTAAAACCTGGTATGCAGTATTCAGTTCATAACTTGAGCACTGTGCGTTTTATATTTACAGTTAGTTTATGACCTTATAATTTTACGGTATATATTCAAATCACAGCTGTGAATTTATGTATAAAGAACCAAAATGTTAACGGGGGCAGTTTGTGTTTTTTTTTTTTTTTGTCAAACAAGGGCAGTTTGTGTTTCAAAAAAAGAAGTTAACGGAGGCAGCTAAACAATCAAAAATAAAAGAGGAGAATACTAGCAGAACACGCCATATATGATTGGCGTGTTTATTTGAGGGCTTTCTTAAGTTTTGTCGTTATCTATTTTGTCTTTTCGATACGTGTGCCTCTCGTTTTCCACTTCTTACGAATTTTTTTGTCTTCATATTTGATTTCATATTTAATATTCAAACATAAATAAAAGAACAGTTTACTAATTTTTTTTTTTCCCGTCAAGATTTTTATATAGATTAATGATACCGGGCCAAGCCCAAATTACAAAATCCGAAGCCCAAACACTTAAACAAAAGGCACGAAGCCCAAAAGCCAAACCAGCTACAGTCTAACCGCTATAAACGGACCGCGGCCCAAACCAATCAAGCCCAAACCGACGTCGGCTGGATCAAACGCGTCAAGGAGACTGGCTGCTGAACACGTGGAAGCATCTGTGCCATCGGATCGACACGCGTCGCACACCGTCTCTACCTGACCGTCTCCGCCTCGGGACGCCGTCGGAGCTATCTAACCGTGCTTCGTTTCGCCGGATCTCATACCCCGCAACAAAACACCTTCCTTCCCGGTGGTCCTCCACCGAAAGCGTCATCGGACAAACCGCGCTCTCATCCGGACCACCCACTCTTCTCACACCACACCCACAGCTAACTTCTCTTGTCGGCGGTCTCATAGACGGAGAGCTTCATCTTCTCCTAAGATCTCATCCGCACTATCTCGATTCCACCCGAGCCGACAAGAACAAAACCCTAACCGAACTTTCACCGCTAACACCCAAATTTTCTACGGGTACCAAACCGGCAGCATGGAGCTACTGTAGCCTCCACCCTCCGGAGACAAGACGGCGACGACGGAGCTAGGTAAGCCTCCCCCTCCCGAAAACAGAACCGACGGCGGCGGAGCAAAAAGAGCCTCCACCTCCCGGAATCTAACCTTGATCTAAACGAGCCGCCTCTCCTCCATCGAGAACCTTCCCACTACCGCGTCCTAACTCCACACAAACGACCACCATGCACCATGGATTAGGCCGGAGCCAGAGGTCGGACAAGGCGAAAATGGGGGGGGATACGAAGGAGATGCCTTAACAAAGCTTTTATACGACAGAAACCGCGGTTCCGGCGACGGCACGCGCGCAGACGCGCCGGCCGCTCACCGGAACCACAAGGAGATCTACTTTTCTTCTCTCTCTTCTCTCTCTCTTTTTCTCTCTCTAGCGATTTGGTTTATGTTGAAGAACAGTTTACTAATTATTTTTATTTTTTTCATTCCACTAATTATTTTTTCCCGCTATGTTTTGGATGGAAAAAGAATGCAATTAACCAAGCCGTGGAAAAAAAAAACAAAAATCTTCGGCATACATTTATTAGTGAAATTATTTTAATATAATTCATTTTATTGTACTATCAATGACTTTTTGGTAAGCATATGGACCGACTAATGTGTTTTAAACGAGCGTTAAAAAAAGTCTTCCCCACTATTACTTTATATATTTTTGGGAATAAAGTTTCCAAAAGTTGAAGAAGACGACAAAAAGTATGTTGTTCTACTGTCCTTCTTTTTTTTTTTTTGTTTGTGAAACACTGTCCTCCCTTAATTTGTCGTTTTTGGTCTTCGAAAGCAACCATCCAACTGTTAATTTTGGGCCTCATTTCGTTGATATAAACTTCAGCCCAGTCCAATTTATAGTGGAATTTGAATGTGAGAGGCACCGGGTTCGATACACCGCATCTCCAAGTTATTTTTTTTTAAATAAAATATACTAATGCAGTATTTTTGCCTCATGGTCTATAGTGGAACTTGAACAGAAAGAAGCTAGCATTGAAACCCTTAAAAATTTGTCCTTAGATTTTGCTATTCCATTTTCTGAATTAAACATTATTTAACGAAAGTTTGTACATAAATCCCAAAGGAGAAAATATAAAGACAGACGTGTGTAATGATGTGATTTAATAAATACTAGGTTAGGATATGCGACTTACTTACGCAGGAAAAACTTAATATACATATTTTTTTCGCTTATGATTCATATATTCGGAAATTAAAGTAGAACCATAGGTGATGATTGGTTCGACTGTGGCTTTAAAAATTTAGCTGTAGATGTTTAGCTGTAGATAAATTGGTTGTAGTTGTAAAGTTGTTACTGTAGACTTTTTCTGCAGAGATTTTTGCTGTAGTTTAATTTATTGTAGCTGTAAGTTATAGACTGTAAATATTTTAAAATAAAATATATGAAAGATGTGTTGTATATATAAAATTATTATTTTATATGAATTAAAATAATTTATATTAATATTTTGTTTATTAATTATCAAAATTTATTGTAATTCAAAATGTGATATGTAAATAATATTTATATTATTTAAATATCTTAATAATTAAAAAACACTCAAATTCAAAATTAAAATATTTATAAATTTTTTTATTATGATTATATAATCTATTTGATATTATAGATATTTTTTTTCATTTTACAGATTCTACAGCCTATAAAAAAATAATGTAGCATTTTTGTCTAAAATACATAAGAAAAAGTTTTGCTTTATTTTTTTTGTTGTAGCTTTAAAAATAAAGCTAAAGTATGATTGGTAAAACTAAATAAAAATTTGATGTAGATTTTAATTTTTAAAAGTAAAGCTACATCATGATTGGTAAATTTAGTGATTTAAAAATAAATAAAACTAAAGTATGGAGATAAAGCCCAACCAATCACCCCCATAATCCCATGACTTAAGTACAACACTCATTGTTGTTACTACGCGTTGTGGTCGTCTGAATCACTACAGTTCTTCGTCTTTTTATGTTTGCGTCTTCATCTCGCCATGTCTGGTTCTGGTGACTCTGTTTAAAAAAAAAAATCAACTAAATCTACCATTCTTGGGCTAAACCTCAAAAAAAAAAAATATCATGCGATATGCATTATGCATATATTAGGGATAAATCATAGATAAAAATATTTAAAGTTAGCATTATTAATATAAATTCAAATTCATTTTTCGTATTTCCTACAAAACATAACTCAAGGTCACGTGACTATACTAAAACTCATATATAATACCAAATGTAAACTCATATATACTACTATCATATATAATGCCGCATCAAACAATATATGCTGTACGTATACCTATAACATCGAAAGTCGGAGGCCATCAATGATTATTTTAAAAAATATTCAAAAGTGGATCATAATATTTGATTGTATAAACCAATGAACCTAATTATTATAGAATAAATATGTCATTAGTGGCTGGGAATGCTATTTATGTATAATATGCAAATGTATACTATATGAGGTCAGTTTCTAAGACATTTTTACGTGAGGTCTTACTTCTAGGTGAAATGAAGAATTTTTCAAAGATGAAGTAACATGCACCCTCCATCTCATCCTCCATCTGTCGTAAGTGAAACTCTGCTTGTCTTTGTTCTTTTGTCATGACATATATATTATCATGAACATACGTAATTACTATATAACTGAATTTGTTCATGACAATATGCTTCTACATTGAAATGAACTCTTTAGGGCATGAAACTAGTTAGTAGCAATCAGGTTGTGCAGGAAATATTTTGTATCATGTTACCAGTGTATATCATAAATTACGTTTTATACATATGATTATGTGACGATGAAGAAGTCTTTTTTTTTTGCTAGAGTGGTTTCAATTGTAAAACATGTAAGACTAGACCTTATAATGTCGTATCACTTATATGTTAATGTTATAACATATTAAGAATGTACTATATAAATAAGTACCAATGGCTATTAGATCATCCTCAGGGCCAATCTCCATCTCGAACCACCCTTCATCATCCCTAACCCTAGAACGATCGCGTCCAACTTTTCTCTTCCTCAACGTCTCTCATCAGGATCAGATTATCCTCCATCCCTTGTTGCGACGGCTGATGAAATTCACCTCGACCTGACGTTCCCGTGCGGTTTGACAGACATAGTGGTGAAGCGCGTTGGCGCAGTCACGGTCGAAGGAGACGAAATCGTAGTGAGACTTCTCCTGGCGAGACACGTGCATCTGGTGAGCGATTAGATCATTGGCGCTCATCTTCCTCCCGAAAGAACCGGCAGGGGTTACGGCGGGACCGCCGTGAATCGTGTGCTCGCCTTCATACGCCAGGTAGAGCATGGATTCGTGGGAGAGATATTGAGAGAGGAGATAGGGAGGTTGGGGTCGGCCATGTCGGTGAAGCTGACGAAATCATCGGGAGTCTTCGCGAGGAGAAGGTTGCGATCTCTGGTTATTATGGAGAGGGATCTTGGAGCTGATCTTGAATTAGGTTTTTCAGTTGAAAGACAGTGATATGGGATCCTTCTACGTTCACTCGCTTCAAATCCATCTCTGCTTCGGATTCTGAGCATCACCATCTTCTTTCCTTCATTCGAACGAGATCACAATAAAATAGACGATAAGAAGGTAAGAACAAGTATTTGAAGTGAGAACGATATGTATATGAATAAAAAAAAAAAAAGATATGTATATGAATTTAGTACTGTAAAGTATAATTCTGTACAACAATGTAAAATTTTATCATTAAAATTTTGAAGTTCAAAATTTTTGAAATTAAAAAAAAAAAACTTAAAAAGAAAATTAGAAATGGAAAAAACTAAAATAGGATATTCGTGTTTCATTAAAGTCATAATGCCATAAGAGATTTGAAAAGTCCATAAGAAATTGCTCTATGACATTATGGGGCATGGGAGGAACGACTCCTCTGAGATTTCTAGTAAATGAACGAAATGGGCTTTAAACTGAATAGACAGTTTCTCTACCTATTTAACTTTAAATGGGCTTCACTAGTATTATACCCAAATGGGCTTACTTCTAGCCGATTACCTTTTAGGTCTTTCACAAGACCCGTGTGTTATATAGAAAACTATTAGATATTTTGTTTGTTTGTCGTCGGTAGGCTGTAGCGATCATAGATTTTATTGTTTAACAAGATGCCCATGAATCGATTGGACTAATAAGTGAAGTGATATGATCTTTAGAAAAGATGGGGATAATACCAAACGAGTGGTCCAGTTTTCATTATATTTAATGGTCCAAAAAGGAAAGGCTGTTAAAATTATATGGCGTCTCCTTGAGGACCACATTCCTAGATCACGCCATTTATTTGACATCAAATCCATATAATTAGTGTATTTATTTCTGTACAAATTTATTTCAAAATTAAATGCTTAAAGCTCATATATTTGACAAATGAAATCTAATAGTTCAGCAGCGGCAAAACGATACAATATCATAAATAAGCGGTCCCATTCAACTTTACAATAATGGTAAATGCAAATGCTCCAGAAAACATACTAATTGGATAGTCGGTGTGATGATAAGCAAGAGATGCTGCTCTTACTCGACACCAGTAACTCAATGATTAAGATATGCTTACTAGTGTCTAAAGGAGATAGTAAAACACTGAGCATCGATGTCTGTTCACTCCATATTCTGTAATTTTCCGAAACTCCCAATTCTCTCAACTTCAGTCTCATTTATGATCCATCGTTCTGAATATATAACCATTTTCCTTTTCAGTAAA
Source organism: Brassica rapa (assembly GCF_000309985.2). Lineage (NCBI taxonomy): Eukaryota > Viridiplantae > Streptophyta > Magnoliopsida > Brassicales > Brassicaceae > Brassica > Brassica rapa. Next base: position 19,568,269 of record NC_024801.2, on the reverse strand, counting down.
ATGAATAAACAAACATCGACTACTCTTCTTTTCGCCCAATGGCAACAACACCACATAAAATATATAAAATCGATAGGAGTATAACTTTTTCTGTACATAAAGTGCTTGTTTCGTATGCAACTTTTTTTTCTTTTAGAGCAGTCAGCAGACACTCCACCTCGTAAACAAAGACAAATTTCCCCCAATAAAACCCTCACCAATTGGCCGCATGCATATAATTAATACGATTAATAAAATATAAACATCGTTGTTTGTTGGATTTAGATGCTTACGCTGAACAAAAACTATATAGGAGTTAGCTAATTTCATTTTTGGCTAAACAATTTTTAATGTTTATTATTAAAACAACAATATCTTTGTTATAACAACATCACTTTTACTTGCCCTCGCTTAGAAAAAAAACAATATCTTCGTTATCTAAAGTTCCATATATACAATTCTATGCTTTGAGTACCTCAAAAATACGCGGTGTTATTTTTTGGGGGTACCATCATATATATGTTTCTTGGAACAAAGTATAACCTTTTGGGGTTAAATTCCATACTAATATTTATTGAAAGAGAAAAAGACTAGAATAGCATTAAACCAAGTTTTTGTTCCCAAAGTAGCACTCAAGGCTCAAAGTCACAAAAATAAGTTTCATTAAAGAGGTAAATATACATTTATACCCCTTGGGTTAATTAATCCAAACCTTAGGGTTTAGAGTTAAGGGGTGGGGTTTTGGAATTAGGGTTTAAAATTTTATAAAAAATAAATACTAAAATAAAAAATAAAAATTTTAAAAACAGTTTCAAAAAATATTTTTAAATTATAAAAAGAAAATTAAAAAAAAAATAAAAAAAAAAATTTCGAAAAAAAAAATTTCAAAAAAAATTTATAAAAATTTCGAATCTGAAAACATGTAATCTGAAACTATAAAAAAAATTCTTTTTTTTTTATTTTTGATTTTTTATTTTTATTTTATTTATTTATTTTTATTTGTTTATTTAATTTTAAACCAAGGGTATTAGAGATATTTTACCCTTTAATGAATGTCATTTTTGTGACTTTCTCCTTCTAGTACTATTTTTGAGACATAAACTTCAAAAGGTGCTATTATTGACAATTGCCCTTATTGAAACGTATGTAGCATATACTTTTAGTAACCAGAATGCGTTGACTAAATTACCACCTTCTCCTCGAAATGATGATTCGTGATCATGAACCATCCAAATATTAATTAGAAACAACAATGAAAATGTATAGTTGCGTGACGTAATTTTGCAATGTTGAAAATATTAAAATAACTAGGGCTTGCCCCGGGCTACGCCCGGGGTTTCTTCTTTACGTCATAATTTAAATTAAATTATTTTAATTTGGTATTTGAATATATATGTTATATGTGCTTTGACTGATTAGAAAATATAAAATTAATCAAAATTAACTTTTTGTATCGAGAAAACTATAAATAATAAGTGAGCCTTATTTACAATTCAAATATTCTTTATTTTATTTATTTAGGGTTTCAGGAAAACTTTAAGATTCATTTAAATTAAATAAGAATAATTTAAACTGTTTCTGGCTATTAAATACATTCATCTATATTAAAATAAAATTATTTATCATAAAAAACACAGAAAGTAGAAATTAAATGGTTTGAATCATTGTCAGCCAGAACCCCCTATTGGGAGCTCATTATGCGATTTTTAAAAAAAAATTAGGTGCACATAAACTAAAAAGGGATTACATATGGATTGATTATCCTTCAGGCTCTTTCGATAAGTCAGTGTCCATATGTCAATCTAGGAAGAACTAATTTCGCGTTACATGTGCATGTCAATTTTCTCAAGTTCTTCCTAGATTGACATAGAAGAAATCCGGTAACATAGAAGTAAGAAGTAACCATTTTGTATAGTCACCTTTTTAAATATATCTGGACAGTGGCCATTTCGAACATAACATCAGAAAATATAATCAAGGAATATTGTTTTGTATGTCATATATCGGAATATTTACAAAAGAAAAAGATCGACAATTATTGTTTGTAAAATAGAATAAAATGTAGATACAATCTTCAAAAAGAATGGAGACCTTCCAATTGAACTTTTACGTAGCCATAGAGTTTTAAAGTTCTCGGCTGATTCTTCTTGAGAAAGTTTCAAAGTGGGCATCATTGGCTCAGGCTGGCATGCAAGAATTTATTGATACCAACATGGAAATACATATGGATCTTGAGTAAGTTTAAGTTATCCTTTAAAAGGTGGACAAAGGGATGCGTGAATCCCTTCCAAAGCAGCACCTGCAGAAGAAGAAGACTTGGCCGAAATAAGTTTTTCAACATTCTCAGCTTGCATAAGGTCTAAACACCCATTCAGAACACACATGAAATCTAAACTCTCCTGGAACATGCACCGCATATCCAGCCAGAATGTAAAAGAAGATTCAGAATCTATAGGCTATAGCCAAAGCTCACCGATAAACTCTTAAACACATCAATAACCAAGACATCTGAAAAATGGTTATTTCTATTCATATTTTGGTTAGTTGACTTTGAAATTTTGGTTAAAATTCACACTGTTTGAAAATATTTTATGTTAAAGCCCCGGACTAATCAGTTACCAAACCGAACCGAATCGAGAACTAATATTTTAAATTTTACGAACTTTCGAATCAAACTAAGCAAAAAATAAAAATTTTAGTTTGGTTTGGTGTAAAATCTCGGCCCTAGATAAGCTAGTTAGGGAGGAAGGAACCATGTTGGCCAATGTTTTTTGTGTCTTTGTAGTTGAGATATATTGGTAATTTTCTTCTGGTTATTTTCTATTATGTTAATTATAGTTTTTTCTTTGTGTCTATTAATTCTTCGCTTTCACCGCTTAATTTTCATCTCGTATGATATATTTTTTTAATTGTTTTCTTCGAAAAATAGAATATATTTTTCTTGAAAAAATGCAATATAACAGATAAGAAATTTTCTTATTTAAAAAGTGTAATATATTGAAAGTTTAAAAAGAGTATTACAGTATAAATAATGAATGCCAAAGGGATATTTTCAACAATAAGATTTTTTTAATTATTAAAAGTTTTTTTTTTGAAAAAATTATTGAAAGTGGTGCATATTTTACTGTTGAAAATGAGTATTATAATATAGATATTGAATGCGAGAAATATATTTACAAACTCAATTTATATTATAATTTATATATTAGAATTAAATATTGTGTTATCAACATACACATAACTACTGCTCTTTTGGTAACGTAGGATGCATGTAACATATACAACAAAAAAACATTGACCTCGTATTTTATTTTTCCTAGTCATCACATTGCCAAATGTTATTACAAATTTAAAGAGCTAGAAGATGAAAACTGTTATATTGTAATAAACTCTTTCAAATGGACATTTGAAGGTAAGCAAACACTTGGAGGTTTGGATCGTACACATCGAGTATGTCAAATCAGTGTTCTTAAAGCAGCACACACCTGTCTCTCTTCTCTCTATCACTCCACTGCCATTCTCTTCTTTTTTTTCCTTAAGTACTCACCTGTATTGTGCAGAGCCAAGAAAACAGAGGATCCAACATGATAATATCACAATGACTTCTGAATCACGTTTTTACAGCCAATGACCAAATAATCTTAGTTTTTCACCAGGAAAAAGCTTACTTGATTGTTGGTTTATGTGGTCATATGCATTCATGGGAAATGTTTTTGGGTGCTCTAAAGAACAATTCGGAGTGGAGGTACGGTAAATGCTTTCAGCGAAATCAGATAAGTATATTTTATCATTAGGAGGTATATATTTTCTCAATAGATTTCACCGGTAACATAATACTAATAAAAAAAGAATGGAGAGGAAGCTGAAGGTGAAAGCTCAATTACGTCATTTTTTTCTTTCTTTAAGCAACAAACACTCAGTTACGTTTGATATGCTTCTAAACTACATTGATGGGTACAAACGCTTCTGAGTAAAGCTCGGCATTGTGTTGGAACTCGATGTAGCCAGTCACTAACACCTTGATCCGTATCAACGTCGAGATGGAGAACGGTAGTGGCTGCGCTTGGTATGTCATTAAGAATCTCAAACACTAAACACAAAGCAAAATTAAAAGATTTTTCCGGCAGCGAGAGGAAGAAAAGTCGTACCTTTCCGGCGTCTTGCCAAGTAACGCCCGTGAGCCATTCGAAGAAAGAGCGCTGCAAGTGGCGAACATCGCCCATCAGCTCGCATTCTTGAATCTCTGAATTCCGAACACCTCACTGTACGGCTGAAACGGCGTCGATTTGGGGACGCCACTTCCGTACAGGTTTCGATCACGTCGCTGGCTAAGTTCTAAGCCAGATTCTGGTCTAATGAATCTATATCGATCAGGAGATACTCTGCCGTTTAGGTAAACCAAAAGTATCAAACCCGGTCTGAAGCCACATATACTTTTTAAACGTGTTAAACCCGGACAGTGATATACCTTGGAGAAGTGTCGATTGTACATAGCAAGATTCATTAGAACGTGGTCAAGTTAAGTAGTATGAGTAGTTAATAATAGTTTGAGATAGGAGATGGAAGATAAGAAAACGTACCTTTTCATCAAGTAGGAGCATGTCAACCCTATGAGCTCTCCTCCCTCTTTGAGATTGGTTTGGTTGCCGATTGAAAAGCACGACCTGACTTCAGATCCGAAAACATGACTGGAGAGGACACCTTTATTGCAATCTCTGTTTGTAAGGACGAAGTATAATGAAGAGGATGAAGCAGGGCTATTTAGAGAAGTCTTTATCACTTATTTATAGTATCAAACATTAGGGGTTTTCGAAGCGGTGGTGAGAAAGGATAATTAAACTCTACGTAGTGGGAGAAGCTTAATGACATATTTCAATGAGGATTACAGTAATTATACAGACGTTTACACATCTGCTGTGTAAAATAGGGCAACGGAGAAGACAAAAGGTTAGAAGAGTCGGGTGGGTCAAAATTGGGCTGGAAAGAAAATAACAGAGGTTGGTTTATATGTTTCTCTGACCCAATTTGATGGTTTCATTTTTGTAAACGAAAACGTAGAGATTTATAAAGAGACATGTGTCATTGTTTGTCTCTTGCCTACTCTTCTTTTCTAAACGATTGGGCTTATGGGCCAAATCTCATTCACGGATCAAGAATAAAAAAATCTGATTAAGATCGATTTGACGTGTCACAAAACTGTCTCTCATTGGTCAGAATTAAAAATCTGACGTGGACAGGCTTAAAACACTCTATTTGTTCCTTTTAGTATAGAGTAGATATAGAGAAACGGGAACACCAGTAGCCTCCCAAATTGTTGGATCTGACCGCGGACCTTCGCCGATGAAGCTCAACCACCAGGATTACAGACATGTCGAAAAGAGAGCTCAGACACGATATAAAGCAAAGATAAAAAGAGGAGAGGGAAGAAAACTTTCAGACGCGGCGAAACATCAGCATGCACCGGAGGTGGCAAGAGAGCGTGAGATCTATTGTTTCAGAATTGGGAGAGAATCACGTGCCACTTTACTTGCACACCACCTCTTTTCATTAATCGCATTATCAGTCATCAACGGTAAGGCTTCAACGGTATCTCGATGATCTGAGGCGATGCATATTGAATGGAAATGTAGATCCCGCGCACTCTGCATCACCCATAATATACCCCTCAGCTCTGCGATCATCCTGTTTGATGAGGGAGTAAAGACATCACGACCATGGAATAAAACGTTCCCCGTATGGTCCCTTGCTATCCACGCTCCTCCACTAATCAAGGCTGCACTCCTCCAGTTGACATGAATGTTACATTTAACAGTACCTGTTGAAGGAGGACACCACCGTTCCATATCACCCATTCTATGACTATGCGCCTCAATGTGTTGAGCTTGTTTGTTTGCCTCAAACCACAAAGTAGCTTCCTCCTCAGCATTAAGCACCCAGAAACTTGGAGAAGTCTGTGTCTCAGCATACAATAAGGCGTTTCTATTCTTCCACACATTCCACAAAACCCAAGGAATGGACCTAACCTTGCTGTCTCCAGCTCCATTTCCATCCAAAGCATCAAACAAGAAAGCTATGTTGGCCTCGAGTCCATTGGAAAACCCTTGCGCTGGCTTGGGGCACTCTGTTAGATCCCACAGTTCCAACGCCTTGCTACACCGAAACAGCATATGATTGATTGTTTCCGCTTCCGATTGACACAAAGGGCATCTACCTTGTACATTCAGGCCTCTAGATTGCAACCTATCAGCCACAGCTAGAGCCCCAGAGAGAGCACGCCAAAGAAACATTCTGATTTTTGGTAAACACGCAATCTTCCACACTCTACGCTTGAGTGTTAACAACCTCTGTTCCTGGACTGTCATCTGAGCATTCCTACGTGCCTCCGCGTTTACTAACAATCCATAGCCACTCTTGACTGTATACGCTCCATGATTTGTGTAAGCCCAAATTAATTTGTCTTCTCTACCTCCAATCTGAAGCGCCATGATTCGACTCACTTCATTCACAGGAAAGAGGTTATTAAGCTCCTCCAAATTCCATGTACCGTTTTGATTCAATAAGTCAGCCACACGAAGATTCCCGTCAAAATGGATCTGCTTGTTGACTGGTCGTCGAGGTTCCTCATCCATTATCCATTTATCTAGCCAAACCATGGAATCTTTACCATTACCAATAGACGTAATTAAACCTTTCTTCAGTAGCTCTCTACCAAAGACGATACTCCGCCACGCATAAGAGGGTCGAAATCCCTTTCCAGCCTCAAGCAGAGACGTCTTTGCGTAGTAGCGTCCCTTGTAAATCTGTGCTAGCAGGCTTTGAGGTTCATTCATTAACTTCCACGCCTGCTTTGCCAATAAGGCCTGGTTAAAATCCTCTATGTCTCTAAACCCAAGGCCTCCATTCTCTTTGGATTCACACAGTTTATCCCAAGCTATCCAATGAATCTTCTTCTTATCTTCACTCTCATTCCACCAGAAGGCAGACATCGCACTCATGATTTTTTGGCAATGGTGCTTAGTAAGCTTGAAGCATGACATCGCATACACCGGAAGAGCCATTGCAATCGACTTAAGGAGTACCTCCTTTCCCCCAAGAGAAAGCATTTTGGTATACCATCCATTCAGTCTTTTGTCAAGTTTTTCTCCAATGAAAGCTAACAATTCCTGCTTCGACCCGCTAAAACACTCAGGTAGACCCAAGTATGAACCAGCACCTCCCACATTTTCAATATTCAGAAGCTCAGCAATCAGTCTCCGCATAACCTCATCAATACCTTCTCCAAAGGTGATAGAAGATTTGTTGAAATTTATTTCCTGCCCCGATGCCTTTCCATACAGCTCTAAACATCTCAGAAAAGCAACACATTCCTGTAATTCAGCTTTTATCAGGAACAAATTATCGTCAGCAAAGAGTATTAAATTTATAAATTAGTTTCTTCTTTTGACGAGACAGTAAATAAATGATATTCCTTGCGTATTACGTGGAAGACAACTTAGCTCACACCATTTCTCCATCTGACTCTATCTTATTTGTTTTTCCTAATGACGTTTCTATCTCCACTCCATTTTTTTCTGTAAAATGGATTAAAAGTGAATATACAGTAATGAATGCTTCAACCCAATTTCATAATAGACTTTACTCTGTAAATGGAGTACCTAGTTTTTATTTATTCATAATTCTATTATAGAGTGAAAAATGAATTAGGGTTTGAACATTTTTACTCCATATTCACTTTCAGTGCCGGCCGTTGGTAGAAGCGGATAAAACTCCCGCTTGCGGCCGATTATTTTAGTATTAGTTTCGGCCACATTTTTCAAATATTCTCTGTAGTTCAGTGGTAAACCTATAAGTCTATACAATCAACAGAACATGGGTTCGATGGCCAAATGCAACTATTTCACCTTTTTTTTAATCTTTATTTTTTTTTCTTTAAAAAGTGGCCACATTTTTCTTTTTTGCTTCTAGTCTTTTAAATTCTAGGACCGGCTCTGTTCACTTTTACTTCATTTTGAATTTATATTTGAAGTTTCAAAGTATTCTTATCCAAAAGCAAAACTTTAAATTTAACTGTAAAATTATTTGAAATTTACACTATGGTCCTTATATTTTCATCACTAATATAAATCCATAAAACTTTATAAATAACTTGCACATATATAAAAATATTACAGTAATATTAATTAACGAATTCTTACACTAAAATATAAAATTATAAACACAAATACATAAAAATATTAAAGTACAAGCAACATATCACATTATTCCATAAAATTATTTTCGCAATGCTCCATCTTCGGTTACACAAAAATTTTTTGAATAATATTTTAGATGTCCAATTTACTAGACTATTAGTGTTGTTGTAATATTTAAATTTGTGTAATAATTATGTGTTAATGTATTTTTTTTTTAAGTTTTTATTAAGTTTCTTTTGTAACATTCTTGTTGTCTAATTCTAGTTTTAAAATAGTAATCTTATTCTAAATTTTTTATTTAATTTTATGTGTAAAATTTGAATTTAGAAAAAAGAAATTTGAAATATTTATGATATACAAACGTTTGAAAGATTAAAAAGATGAATGAAAAAATATTTAAGAATCATAAATATGATGTATAATTAATTCTAGGGACCAAAACCCAAATAAAAAAATGAAACTTTAAATAGAGTTTTGAAGTTCTTTTTTGGAGAGTAAAAAATTTTATATTTGAAGTTATATAGTTTTTTTGGAGATGCTCTAAGTACCTGTTTCTTTTCTTTACATACTTCGAGCTTTTCTATACTTAAATGTTTAATTTTAACCGAAAAAATTAAACCGATTTGAACCGAAAAATATCTGTTCCAAAAAGAGAATGGTACCAATATATGAATATAGCATCAATATAATGTCATTTGATTAGCCACTGTTTATACAAAAAATACATACAAAAACGCAAAGGTGGCAGAAAAAACAATATAGTAGTAGGTTAAAAGTGGATTGACGGTAACGATCGTATCAAAACATGAGATTCATTCGGGAGCAGATACACATCGTGACATATGTCGAGAGGACAGAACTACCGAGAGTCCATGCTGAGACAGTGCCAAGCCCACCATACACTGTTTCTTTCCAAATTCACAGTCAGGGGCGGAGGCAGATATTTTTTTTGTTGGGGGCATGAGTAAAATTAGTTGATGGATTAGAAGTATATTTGATCAAAACAATGGGGGCATATTAAATTTATTGAAAGATTTACATGGAATTTTAAAAAATTGTTGGGGGCAAATGCCCCCCTCTCACACAATGTGGCTCCGCCACTGTTCACAGTTTCGTTTCACCCCTCTTTCTGCTAATACAATTACTTCAGAGAAACTAGGGCATTCTCGTAATTCATGGCTTAACTATCTCTTTTCCTCTTCTAGTGATTAACCCAACGTTGCGACAAGCCCGACACAATTTAGTTTTATCCTATTTTACACTCCCACGAGGTAATTAAATTTTCTCAAAAATAAATAATTATTTTAGTCACATTGTGTGTCCGTACACTGTAAGAAAAAGTCTGTTCTAGTGATTAAGATGCGACGCTGCACTTTTTTCCTAGCTAGTAGCTGCTTTGTTCAAATTTTCAGTAACTATTCACTCTTTAATTTACCTTTACTTTTCTACTCCTTGCTCATCATAAAGTTATACACTTTAAATTATTTGATACTTCCCTCACTTACAATAAACTCTTGTTCTCATTTTTGTTTATTTTTTTAATTAATCGCGTGAGTTTGACTAAATATATTAATTTATGTCTGCTCTTTTAACCTTTTTAATTTTGTTCAGTCATAATTTCGGATGTAATTTTTATATGTGATTCAGTCACGTGTTAGTGAAAATTTAGTTGAGATTGTATACATTTGAATATGAAATATTCATTTTGATAGTTATCTAGTTAAAGTGGTGGGTAAAATAAACAATGATGATGAAAAACAAATAAAGAAAAAATAATAAATAATGATGAAATTACTGTAATACAGTCAGTACCCAGGAGATGGTCAGATTCCACATCAAAGCATGATTGGACGGTTTTGATGTCATCATAGTTACCCTAGCTTTCTTTTATATACCGTCAGATCATTTTTTTTCTTCCACATTCTGTTGTGGTATCATTAGATTCTCTCTTCCCCTACACCTTGCCGCAGGCTATCATTACACTCCCAAATTTCTTATGTTTTTTCGGACAACACACCCTCCAATTTATCGTCCTTGTCAGCACAGTCGATATAAGATAAATCCCCCGCTTCCAATCAATCCAACGGCTGGTATTCGAATTCTAAAAGACACGTGTCACGATCGGAATCGACAATTCACAATCACCGAAAAGGCATCACATGGAGATGTTTGACCATGGTTAACACTTAACCGAACCAGAGTCGCCTTTTAACACTCTCTCTCTCTCTCCCCATCATCCTCAACATTCAACGTTTTGTTTCTGCATCTTCTCTCGCTTACTACTGATCCACCATCTCCCCTTTTGATCATCAAGATCTCGAGCAGCAATGCAGAAGAGAATCGGCCTCTCGTTTCCCGAAGAAGTTCTGGAGCACGTGTTCTCCTTTATCCACCACGACAAGGATAGGAACTCCGTTTCCCTCGTCTGCAAGTCGTGGTACGAGATCGAGCGGTGGTGCAGGAGGAGAGTCTTCATCGGGAACTGCTACGCCGTGAGCCCCGCGACGGTGATAAGGAGGTTCCCGAAAGTGAGATCCGTGGAGCTGAAAGGGAAACCGCACTTCGCTGACTTCAATTTGGTGCCGGAGGGATGGGGAGGGTACGTGTATCCGTGGATTGAGGCGATGTCGAAGGCGTACACGTGGCTGGAGGAGATTAGGCTGAAGAGGATGGTGGTGAGTGATGAGTGCTTGGAGCTTATAGCTAAGTCGTTTAAGAATTTTAAAGTTCTGGTGCTTTCTTCATGCGATGGCTTCTCCACCGATGGCCTCGCTGCTATCGCCTCCACTTGCAGGTATTGTAATGGCGGCATTGCAAGATTCAGTTATTAGTTTCGTTTCTAATTGGTAGACTTTTGAGGTGGCCTAGTTAGCTCAGCTGAAAAGAGTTCAAGTGACGGTTGGAACTAAGCTAATATTTGGAACCAAACTAATATTATATGCTGTGGTTTCCGGATTGGGAGATGGCTGAATCGGTTATATGATTCCATTCGTACTTTTCACATTTTTAATAAAACATATTAAATTTGCATAATTTTTTGTAATTTGTTTCCATAATTTTAAACCAATAAAAATTCAGTAAGACTAATTAAGTTTTTTGAAGTTTGTAATTAGTTAATAAAACATGTATTAAAAATACAAAAAATAAAAATAGATTTTTTTTTTTTAGAATATGTAATTTTATGAAAATGAGGGAGTATGATTCTTATGTAGGAATCTGAAAGAGCTTGATTTGCGTGAGAGTGATGTTGACGACGTTAGCGGACACTGGCTAAGCCATTTCCCTGATACATACACTTCCCTGGTATCACTCAACATCTCTTGCTTAGCCTCTGATGTATGTTTCTCTGCTCTGGAGAGGCTGGTGAGTAGGTGTCCCAATCTCAAGTCTCTCAAGCTTAACCGAGCTGTTCCTCTTGAAAAATTGGCTACTTTGCTTCGAAGAGCGCCTCAGCTGGAGGAATTGGGCACCGGTGGCTACAGTGCTGATGTGCGTTCAGATTTGTTCTCTGATTTATATGTAGCCCTCTCTGGTTGCAAGAAGTTGAAGTGCTTATCTGGCCTTTGGGATGCTGCTCCTGCCTATCTCCCAGCTGTTTATTCGGTTTGCGGTCGGCTTACAACTTTGAACCTGAGTTATGCAACTGTCCAGAGCTATGATCTTGTCAAGCTTATTACCTTATGTCCTAAACTGCAACGCCTCTGGGTTAGTCCACTTTAACATAATTTAGATCATTTTACTGTAACGTATCTCAACAATATGCTTTAAGGGCAACCTTATCTTTAACTGTGGTGATATGACTTATTGACACAGGTGCTGGACTACATCGAGGATACTGGTCTTGAGGTGCTTGCTTCAACCTGCAAGGACCTTCGAGAGCTGAGAGTGTTTCCGTCTGAGCCTTTTGTCATGGAGCCAAACGTTGCATTGACGGAACAAGGGCTTGTCTCCGTCTCCGCGGGCTGTCCAAAACTCGAGTCTGTTCTCTACTTTTGCCGCCAAATGACCAATGATGCGTTGGTAGCGATTGCTAGGAAACGTCCCAACATGACTCGCTTCCGTTTGTGCATCATTGAGCCGAAAGCCCCTGACCATCTAACACTAGAGCCACTGGATGTGGGTTTCGGAGCCATTGTAGAGCACTGCAAAGATCTCCGGCGTCTCTCCCTATCAGGGCTCTTGACCGACAAGGTTTTCGAATACATTGGGAAGTATGCAAAGAAGATGGAGATGCTATCGGTGGCGTTTGCAGGAGACAGTGACTTAGGGATGCATCATGTTTTGTCAGGGTGCGATAGCCTGAGGAAGCTAGAGATAAGGGACTGCCCGTTTGGAGACAAGGCGTTATTGGCAAATGCTTCGAAGCTGGAGACAATGCGATCTCTTTGGATGTCTTCTTGTTCCGTGAGTTTTGGAGCCTGTAAGTTATTAGGACAGAAGATGCCAAAGCTCAATGTGGAAGTCATCGATGAGCGGGGTCCACCTGACTCGAGACCAGAGAGCTGCGCTGTTGAGAGAGTGTTTATATACCGAACAGTAGCGGGTCCTCGGTTTGACATGCCTGACTTCGTCTGGAACATGGACCAACAGTCATCAATGAGTGTTTCCAGGCAAATCATCACTACTAATGTGTTATGAAAAACAAAAAACTAAGCGAGGTACATTCTTTCATTAAATCCTTGCTCATCATCTCCCCATATAAATCGTTCCAGTTTAGGAACATGGGAGAGAAAGAGGGGTTGGCCTTCATTAGTTTATTTCTGGGGCTGCTTCATATAACAACCTAACTCATGAGCAACGAGTAAGAGAAAGAGAGAGAGAGAGGATCCGAGAGACATATTGTTGTATGTTTGTTTGTCTACTTACTGGTCAGGGTATTATTTTCTTCAGAGGATGATGTTCAGATATTTTTGTGAAAGAAAATAATGTCAAAAATGTAACTGCTCTAATTATTTGGACTCATTTTTTAATCCTTTTCAAATGTTTTTAATCTCTTGTCTTTGCCGATTCATTTGTCCGATTAGAGAAATTGCTGTTTGCTGTATTTTTTTTTGGGTTCAAGGAGCAGCACACAGTTCTTTAATCTCAGGGCCCTAGACGTTTGTTACCAGAAAGAATAGTTGCAGGTTTGTCACTAGAGGATATAAAGAATCCAAAAAATGTAGAAACAAGATCATCTGTTCGGACATCTTGTTTTAGCAACTAACTTTAAGCATCTGAAATGGATTTTCTAATATCAGTAGATATTTTCTCCAAAGTTTTCAATCAAGCTCGAAAATCAAAACATAGGCGTTTTTTACTAGCCAAACAATAGTATAGGTTACTACACATTCAATAGACTTGGGCTACTAGACAACTTTCTATCTGGATCAACAATGTATGATCAACAAAGTCATAGATCCTACACTACAAGTGTCACTAGTGGAATAGATTCTTATGTTCCTAGAGCACAGTTGATGGAGACAAGTCACAAGCTTACACACACCACCACCACCAATGTATCTTTTGGAATCGAATCTCAACAAATACAAGTTGTTAAAAGGGTACGTACATACCACAGCTCTTGGCAAAGAAAGAAATTGAAAATTAAGTACACCAACAAGAAGATCAAGTCAACAGTTTACTAAACTAAACAAGATGGCTTTCTCTATGTAGCACAATTTTCTCAACACCTCTCACCTACAGATTCTACCAGTCTTGACAATGAAATTGTTATTTTAAGGTCTGCCTAATAATAATAATGGTGTCCAAGATTTATATATATCATTTGAGAAAAAGAGCAAAAATTCAAACGGAGTTGGAATCTTCCAAAGTCTCTTGTCATTGGGAAATGCAGAATCTGTGGTTTCACTGAGTGGAGGATACTAGCAGTACGTAGCACCACCCATAAGTCAGCTTTGTGTTCTGTTACCATCAGCTCCTTCCTAATCTTAATTCATGTTTTATATAGAAAAAAATATTAGAGGCTTAGACCAAATCGAATAGGATTTGTTGGATTTATATACATGTACTTAGGCATCCTTTTTAATGCATCCTATTAACTGACTAGAGTCGATCATTTTTGAAAAGTTGGGATGCTCAGCCTAGAAGAAAGTTGAATTATTGGATCCCTCATGTGTGCCTATGATTAGATCATCAGGAATGCATTTCTCAAAGTTAAGAATCTATTTGATCCTTTTGACAAAGACAGCAAGTGAAGGTGGTTTGTACACGTTCCACGATCCTCAAAGAACTCGGAAAGTAAGTAAAGCACAAACAGTATCTCGCGAAGCCCTTTCTCCTATTTTCCCACTTTCCTTTTTCAGTTGTTTGTTTACCCACCAATCATTATTCAAAGATATAAACAACTTACTGAGTTTCTTTACAAAATACAACTAGCAAATCCAATTTATTCATGATTGTGTGTCTGACTCTAACAAACTATTGTTTTTGCGGTGTACAAGATGAATTCAACATTATCAGATTCATCTTCTAGTAGTTTCGCAGTTTCAAACAAATTGAAAAAAAAATGAAAGAGGATCGTATGCTATGTTATCATAATATGAAGTGAGCATGGAGACTCAATTGTTCCTAAAACTAACAATTATTTGTAGATTCAATCATTTATTTCTCACTGGGTTTCTATTTTTGAAAATTTTGGAATTGAAAAAGTTGAAAGAAACTTACATTTCACATCAGATTAAGATTTTTTTGGGTAAAATACTAAATTTTATACCAAATTTTTCAGAATTGTGATCGAATTTACATGGATAAACGAAATAATGCAGAAATTTAAGCTAGACACCAAACTTAAAATATCAATGAACCAAACCCGAAAATAGCGGAACAAGGCCTAAAGTCAGCTGAGAAATGAGACGGCCTCAGATCAAAAGAAAACGAGGCTAGTCGAGAAAGAGAACTGGGCACCACGAGATACTGAGAGAAAGGCGCCCTTAAACCTTGAAACAACGGCTTTTGCAGCTTCCGACCACTCAACCCAAACCTGAACTAGACCCGAATCTAAACACAAGCAAACTCCGAACATCCAACATAAGAGACCTACAACGGCATGAGAGAGAACCATCCAAGATGATGCCGTTGTTTGTAGAGCTGAACCAAAGATTGTCGTCTCCAATCCAATCCACTGTGACCGACTATAGAAAGAGCAGACCGAAGGATAGCTAACCCTCCAGAGATACACCGCAAGAGAATGAGCCGCTTGAGTGTCCAACTACCGCATAACACAAAGAGCAAGGTCCACACCACCCAACAAACTTAGATCCAAAAAGTTCTTACCTTATTTGAGAGATCTGAAGACGTGGAGCACCATGAGCACGACAAAGGACCACACACCAGATGACTGGAACAATCGCTCTGAAGAAGAGTCGATAAACATGAAGCAAGCCTGAGACCCAACACGAGCTGCTGTGTCCAAAATACGATGCCACCAAGCTCATCAGAGACTAGATTAACCGGCTACCGAGAAGCTTTCATGTGCCCACTGTAGACCACCAGCAAAAATAGGAGGACTAAAGCCGAGATCCGCAGAATCTCCACCCCATCCGCGCCAAACTCAGAACACCACCGCAGCGCCACCTAGCGGAGAGCACACCGAGAAGGACCAAACTTCTCCACAACCACCACGCACCCCCTCTTAGACTGAAGCACAGCGAAGTAGGTAAGAACCTCTACCAAACAGAAACTCCCATGCAACCAGAGAAGCAGAGTCATGGAGGAGCAGGAACCGTCCTCAACCACCATGACCCCCAAGATCTGACCCACAATAAAGTGAGAAATCACTGGATCTGAACTAGAGAGAAAACCCCTGCTGCACCCAGTCAAAATGCAGAATGAGAGAGAGAGAGAGAGAGAGAGAGAGAGAGAGAGAGAGAGAGAGAGAGAGAGAGAGAGAGAGAGAGAGAGAGAGAGAGAGAGAGAGAGAGATGACAATGACAAGACACATACAAAGAAGCAAAATGAAAACGAACGAAAAATGAGATCTCGGCGGTCGCCTGAGAAGCACGGAGGCGACCGTCAGAGGAGATCAGAGGAGAAGGTGACAGCTAAAAATCCTAAAGTTGAGAGAAGATGATGGCTGAAAACCCTAGAATAGAGAGAAGGGAGAGAACCAATTTTTCATATAATTTCGCTATCTTTTAAAACTGTTTTAGCTAAACTTTATAGTGATTAGATCCCACCAGTAAGCGGTGCTCCAAATCCAATTGTCTTTTTCAGAGAGTCAAGTACCACCGCAATAAACATAAAAATAGAATCTGCTGCCAAGTATGTGAGAAGAGGGAGTACTGAGATACAAGCCCTTCTCTAAACTGTTGATATATCATGGACATTTTTATGATAGGCATTGTGAGAATGAAAAACTTTATAGTCTATATCATAATTCACTAGACACATTTGTTTCCGATTAGCTCAAATATATAAAGTAACAATACTGATTCAAGAGACTGCAGGTTTTTTGTCTTGTTTTTATATTTCAATATATACTTGCATTATGTTCACAAACTTCTACTAAGAACTATCTTCAGACTAATACATAATACATTGTACATGCTTCTGATACATGTATACATATTTATTTATTTTGTTTTGGTATTTCTTTTATATATTTTCTTGCTTTTTCATGTGATATATAAACTTACTGTATATGATATCATTTTTAATCTATCTTAGTGTTCTCATTAAAACCATAGAGAATGTTCAGAGATTTTTGTAAAAGACAATAATGTCAAAAATGTAGCTGCTCTACTTGTTTTGGAATCATGTATTTTATCCTTTTTCAAATGTTTTTAATCTGTCTTTGCAAATTTTATTTGTCCAGTTAGGGAAATAGCTCTTTACTTACTTTAATCTCAGGGCCCTAGACGTTTGTTACCAGAAAGAATAGTTGCAATTTGTCACAAGGGGATAAAGAGAATCCAAAAATAGAAACAATCTTGCTTTGAATTCGAACATCGTGTTTTAAAAACTTACTGTAGCATCTAAAATTGGGTTAAAGCTTGTAATAACATAACACATCATCGTCAGCTGGTTTTCTAAAATCAGTAGAAATGTTCTCAAAGTTTTGACTCAACGCTAGAAATGTTGAGTGTATGTTACTAGCCAAACAAATGTTACTTACTAGACATTCTTTTTTGAATGAATACTTACTAGACATTCAAGAGACTTGGGCTACAAGATCTGGATCAACAAATTCATAGAGATCCTACACTGCAAGTGTCACTAGTGGAATAGCGTCTTATGTTCCTAGAGGACAGTTGATGGAGGCAAGTCACAATCTTACACACAGCACACCACCAATGTATCTTTTGGAATAGAATCCCAACAAGTGCAACTTGTTAAAGGGATACATACCACAGCTCTTGGAAATGAAAGAAATTGAAAATTAGTATACCAACAAGAAGATTAAGTCAACAGTTTATTAAGCTAAACAAGATGAGTTTCTATGTAGCACAAGTTTCTCAACAACTCTCATCTACAGATTCCACAAGTCATGACAATGAAATTGTTATTTTGAGGTCTAAAAATGGTGTCCAACAAGGAGAAGAGTTACATGCAGCATTTGAGAACAAAAAAAGAAGAGCAAAGATCAAACCGAATAGGAATCTTCGAAAGTCTCTGTCTTTGGGAAATGCAGAATCTGTGTCCCATTCAGTGGAGGAGACTAGCAGTACGTAGCACCACCCACAAGTCAGCTTTGTGTTCCGTTACCATCAGCTCCTTCCTAATTTAATCTTATTCATGTTTTTTTTAGAAAACATATTAGAAGATATATAAAACCAAATAGAATATGATTTGTTCGATATATAGAATATATGGTCATCCTTTTTAATGCATCCTGTTATCTAGTGTCAATTTTTCTTCAAAAAAGTTGGGATGCTTAGAACAAAGTTGAATTCCTCAAGTGTCATGATGATGCATATGATTAGATCATTGAGAATGCATTTCTCAAAGTTAAGAATCTTTGGATCCTACTGATAAAGACACCAAGTGAAGATAGTTTTACACGTCCCTTTAGTACCGTTTAGATTCTCCGTCAAAAGATCCCCAATGAACTCGGAAAGTAAGTAAATACAGTATCTCCCGACCAATCATCATTTCAAAGATAAATACAGCTTATGCAGTTTCTTTACAAACTACAACAAATTTTGTTTATTCATGAATTTGTGTCCGACTCTAACAAACTAATGTTTTTTGGGGGGGGGAGTACAAGAGGAATTCAACATTATCAGATTCATCTTCTAGTAGTTTTTGTGGTTACGAATGAAATTGGATTGTACATATGCTATGTTATCATGATATGAAGTGAACATAGAGACTGAAGTGTTCCTAAAACTGACAAGTATTTCTAGTTTCAATCATTTATTTCTCACATCAGTTTAAGATGGTTGATATAGCATGGACCTTCTTATAGCGGCTAGCGCCGCATTGTGAGGAGCAAAACGCAATGGTCTATATCTGGTTATACGATATAATTCCCTAGACACGTCTGTTTCCCCAGCTCAAATATATAAAGTAACATTACTGATAAAAAATCGAAGAGATTGCCGGTTTTTTGTTTATTTTTAGACGTTGATCTCTTGTTTCTTTCGATACTTGCATTATGCTCACAAATTTCTACAAAAACTATCTTCAGACTAATACATTGTACATGCTTCTGATATATATATATATATATATATACACATATTTATTTATTTATTTTGGTAATTTCTTTATATATTTCTTGCTTTGTTTCATGTGATATATAAACATACTATATGATATAATTTTTAATCGATCTTAGTGTTCTCATTAAAACCATTTAGAGAATGTGATAATTGTAGCACTATAAAAAAGAGGTGAATTAAATCACTTAAATTGTATCACAAAATTAAATTATTCTATTTTAAACTACTTATGTATAAATGAGACAAATATAACAGATGATAAGTATAATTTTCTTCATTACTATAGATATTAGATAATACAGCAGTACATCTACTGATTAGTTAAGCTGGAAAATACAAAGATAGCAAATTAATTTCTTGGACATGAGCGAAACAAAATATAAAATCAGCTATATATATAACATGATACACATTCAAGTGTAATCTTTCCATCATTATTTACTATCCAATCTCAACATACAACAATTATCTTTCTTTTCCTTAAAGATCCATTTATTTCTAGTTATGAAATAACTGATACGGCTTGATCAAGGGAACGAGAGAGCCACTTAGGTGAAGCGACATGACTTCATTGGTAGAACCCACCAGCTTACCACTTACAAAAACAGCAGGAACTGCGTTGGGGCAGCCAAGACGGACTAAGGCCTTCTCGATCTCGAGGCAGTCAGGATCGTTGTCAATCTCGTGGATTGTTGGTTGAACCCTAAGGTCACGAAAAAGTATCTGCACGGCGTAGCACAGACAACATGAGTTTTTGGTGAAGATCACAACTCCTTTCCCTGATGACATTCTCATAACCTTGTCCATGATCAGTTTCTGATCTTGCGGCTCCCAACGGTCGAGATATTATGTATCTTTAGATTTGAATTATGTTTCTTTGTTCGTTTGAAAACTTGATGACCTTCTAGGGCTTTTTATAGGAAGGCAAGTTAGTGAAAGATCTTTTGGTTTAGTCTTATTTTTTTCTTTAAAAAAAAAATATATTGTTCTTTAGAAAAGCATGAAAGAAAACAGATTCCTTTCGAAGATTAAAGCGGCTTTGCGAGAAAATACCTTTTTAATATGTTCTGTTTGGATGTACAACTTGGAGGAAAATAATTATGTATAATGATTCATTTGGCATCTATATTACTGAAGAATGCAACGATCATAATTAACTAAGCATACGATTCGAGAGATTATTTGCGTACACCGTACATACGTGGAATATTTATGTTTGAGATAAGTGAACAATATCGTATTAGTGGATCTCAATGCAAACGAGTGAACGACACACGCCTTGTTTGCATGCATGCTTTGTCACGTATATGTGTCCGACGCTTTTTATGACGAATCTCTTTGATAATAAAAGATTAAGATTACTAGTATATCAATCACGTAAAAGGAGGCAGCAGTTAAATTAGGTAAGTTTGTTTTGAACTTGTCGACTAGAGTGAAAAGCATATGTCGACCACTCAAGCAAATACTTAGAGCACCCGCATCAGTTCATTTTTTTTTTTTGCGTAGATAGCTACAAATATAAAATAAAAAGGAATAGTAAGAGCATCATTAGTGATAGACCATATTCGAGATTGCGGTAGACGTGAGTCGGACAGTCGATTATGGGCCTAGCTAGTTGAAAAAGATCGGATAATCGCTGATTAATCGGAGATTAATGTTGAGTAGTTTTTAAATTTTTTGATAAACATATCTATAATACAATTATTTAGAGACCTAATACCGTAAATTTTGTTGTAGCCTAGTGAAAGCTAAGCCATTTGTAGTCACCAAATCCGGGTCGACTACCACATTGTATATTGATATATTCTTTATTTTATTAATTTATTAATGGCAAAAACGTAATTCCGTCATCATTCAAGACATTTTGATATTTATGCCTAAAGCTTACAGATTTGACATGTAACATCAGATTTTAACCTTTCAAAACCCAAAAATGAAATTTTTGATGATTCCGAGTTCATAATCGCCACGAGTAACCACTGTTTGGCATTGCTGTGCCGGTTAATCGGCAGGTTTGGTCGTGTTTTGGAACTTGGGTGATAGGTATGTGGTCTCTATACATTATTATATTAATATTCAAAAGTAATTTAGTTGTGCAATTGAAATTTATTGTGTTAAAACTAGTTAACCATTTAAGAAAGGACAAGTGACAAACCTCATGTGCAATCGGTTCTTCCTAAGCAATTGATTCTGACTTTTTTTTCCTTCTCTCTCTCTCTCACTTTTTAATTTTTAATTATTTATTTTGATAAGAAATTATGGTGACAGATGATCACTGCAGGTCCCCTAAGAAAGAGGAGAGAATGATTACTAGAAACTCTTGGGGATGAGACTTAGTACAAATGGCAATAAACTCTAAATGATGTGTTAATCCTTTATTGATCTTATTCTTTTTGTTTTTATTAATTTTAGTTGCATAATTAAAAACTAATATTATAATGCTAAGAGACTCATTTTGAAAAACTATCTACTAAGACCAAGTCCAATGACAAATTTTAGTGAATATCTAAACAATTTAAAAAATAAAAAAAAAATGAAAAAACAGGAGAGAGACAAATTAGAAAAGTTCTCAAAGGATATTTTAGAACCTCATGAGATACTTTTATTCGCACGTATCAGTTTGTCTTGGTGTGATTATATTTAAAAAAATATATTATAATTTAGGAAAAAGTCGTATTAGAATAATAGTATTAATTTGTAGAGAACTCCCTTTGAAAAACTTTAGCGTTCTAAAGTTTTTCAAAGGGAGTTCTCTACAAATTAAAACTATTATTCTATAATACAATTTGTGTTACTAATTTAAAATATATTAAAAAAAATAACCAAACCAGATACAAACTGACACATGCCAATAAAAGTATCTCATGAGGTTCTACAAGTTCCTTATTTGAGAACTCTTTTAATTGTCTCTCTCATGTTTTTCTTCATTTTTTTAATTTTTTTAATTTTCTAAATACTCATCTAGAACTTGCCAATGGACTTGCTCTGTTGAAGGTGCCCTGATGATTGCTCTTAAATTTCTGTCCCATAGACCAAAGGGATGGCTTGATGATTGATTAATGCACTAAAATTGATTGACAGTGGTAATTATAAAATTGAGTCTTTTCTAGAGGATCAGTTTACGCTTCGTTTTTATGGGTTCAATGTCAAGCTAAAAAATCGCCGATTTAGAACTAAAAGAAATCATAACTATCAAGTAACATGTTTGATTTGAGGTTTTCAGATTATGAAGAAGCTAGCCTAGGGTGCAAGAATCAGGTGTCAAATAATTATGAGCCAAACATTTATTCAAAAATTCTATCAACGCACAAGTCTAGAACTCACGCAAACTCAACCCACTCTCGTGGTGTTTCACCTTTTGCTGATCGATCTCAGCACCTAAACTGTCTTTTGGACTAAGACTCGATGACAAACATTAGTGATCAGATCCAATTAGTTCACAAAACACTGTAGCATCTACTTTCGGTGGTCAAGGATGTAATGCTCATTCATGTTATGTGTAGCAACCTATTACACTTTTAATGCATAAGTTAAACCTAGGCTCATACACTGAGTGATCAGTTTAGTGCAATCCTTAAATGCAGCAATGAATAAAGACAATCAATTTATACTTATTTATGTTTAGCTCACGGATATAACATCCTAACACCCTAGACTAAGCAAGTTGACTACTTAGCCAATAACACAAGAAAACCCAGGAATCTCAAGATAAGAAAAAATGGAATACAATTGCAATAAAATAGAAAATAAGGTTCATGAATTCTTCTCTAAATCGATAGAGAAAATAGATCCTTCTCCCTTATTAGGTAGTAAATCACAAGAAGAAATCTCTAAAGTCTCGTTCTATGAGTAAAACTAGTGTAATCTGTGAAAAATAATAATAAAAGATATATTGCAAGTCTCTGGCGGCTGCAATAGGAAAAAATAAGATCCTTAAATAAATCCCGAAATATTGAAAATTTTCTTGGAAATCTCATTTGCCGGAGTGGGTGGTCCATTTGAGAGCGGCTGCTCCGTCAAGAATTTCCAAATTACACTCTTTCCTGCATGTTTCCATTCCTCAATCTACTCCAAACCTATAATATTTCAAAAGGACTAAAAGAACTCCACAAAGACTCGGAAGTACTTTAAAAAACAATGTTAGAATATGTCAAAAACACAATACATCATTGATGCCAAACAATCACCATTTAAGTTTTATTTGACATTACCACACTTGTCCCTGTAATTTCTATATTCATATTTTTAGCATGAGTCTTCTAGAAAATTTAAAAGACTTTAATTAAAATATTATTATTTTAGTAAAATATTATACTGTAGTTGAAAGATTTTTGATGCGGTTGGTTTTAATAGACACGCATCTGATGATATATAATAGACAGGGTTCTGCTGTAAAAGTACTGTAGAAGCAAAATGGGGTTGTCATTTTTTGTTGTTGTCTAAAGCTGGATCTTCTCCCGAGCTAGACCTCGTTTATAGCTCATTGATCGGATCATTATAGGCTAAAAAGAAAAAGAAAAATAGGATTCGAGCTTTCGGTGGTAATGCATATATATCAACTTTTCATGTATATACGTAGTGATTATTCGTTCAGTAATTGTCCCCTTCCACCAGCTTACCTAAAGACTAATATTCTTCGTCTATCTCACTCTTACACACTCTTTTTTTTTTATTCTGCTCTTGCCGTCTCTCTTCCCAGACCAGGACCCCTCCAACGCTATATCGCATGCCCTAATCGAGATTATAAATTGAGGTATTTAATAACAATCATAAATAATACTTTAACCATTTAACAACTTGATTTTCTCAACATATAGTATGAAAAAGTGAAAGGCTCCTTTTAAAACATGATCCTCTTTAGAGGAGTAAAAAATCGAGTTTCTAGTAATCTAGGGAAAAAGTTAAATCTCGTGTTAGTATAAAATGGTTGCAGTTGTGCCAGAAAAGAAACTATATATATATTATAGGTTATTAATTTTGCTGCAGATAGAAACATAATAGGCTGGCCATGATTAACCATGATCTCTTAATTGAGTTTCTTAGCTTCGGTAAAGAGATGATTCTTAGCTTCGGCAAAGAAACGGTTCTTAGCTTTTAACTAATAAAATTTAAGAATTGTTCTTTAAATAAGAGATATAAAAACCGTCTTTTAACCGAAAAATATAAAAAAAGTATTAAATCATGAGTTAAAAACCCCAAATAAGAAATCGAGGTTAATCATGCTTCAAGTTAAAAGGTGAATTTAAAACAAAAAAAAAATTAGACATGCAAACTTTAGTGCCCCAAGCCATTTGTGTTCATGCCATGGGCCACCACTATATATCCTAGGCGCAGCTAAATAAACATGTCCAATTATGGCAACAAAATCTAACAACATGAGATCAGTCTTGCAAAATAGTTATACATTTTTTTCTTGAACTATTAAAATAGTTTTACTTGGAATAGTACGTATTACAAATTCGACTCAT
The DNA here is from genome assembly GCF_000309985.2 of Brassica rapa. Lineage (NCBI taxonomy): Eukaryota > Viridiplantae > Streptophyta > Magnoliopsida > Brassicales > Brassicaceae > Brassica > Brassica rapa. The sequence continues at coordinate 19,543,966 of NC_024801.2, read as the reverse complement.
CGACCTAATTTTAGTGGTTACAGAAGAAAATATATAGGAAAAACGTTCTGATAAATATATTTATGAAATGCCTTCAAAAAATATATTTATGAAATTGAGCTTACTCGACGATATTGAACAACAAAATAGATAAAAACTAGAAAAAATTATACGGTAATGGCGTAATGCGATGTGAATTTTCGCACCGACCGCATGTTTATTTAGTGTTCTGTGTTCCGGTGCCTTGTGGGTGAAGCTTTTCAAGTGTAAAAGTCTTAAGATTCTATTTTTTCTTTTTGTTCATTCACCGAATAGTCATCTCTTGTCAATTCATCGATCTATCTATATCTCGATCCTCTGTTTTATATTATTCGTTTGCACAATACTAATAACAATATTAACTCAGTAAATGAAGCATTAATCACATATATATATGATTTAACTACGTGGAAAATTAACACTAGTGTTACACAGTTGCTAGGCACATTTGATTTTTCTTCCGTAACATGCAAGATACATATTTTTTTTTTGTCAGCAGATACATATATATACACTATAAATGTGTAACTTATTATAAAGTTACCTTCAGCACATTTGATTTTTCTTCGGATTTGCTCACCGGCTCTCCCACGTTGGTGTACCTTTGGCGTTGCTTTTGGAACTAGGTCCGGTTCTCGGGCTTAGCGTGAGGCGGCGTTTCTTAACCTCTTGTGGGTCATGGGAGGGACAGTTCGTCGAGGGAGCCTCATGTTTGGATATGTCATCCTAGCACCAGTGTTGAATCTTTTGGTTCACAATGGTGGGCTTATTCATAGTCTAATTGTAGGTTTGGAAGAATAACATGAGAATGTGGCTCTCACTGCACCCGGTTTTTGCTTTGGTTCGCATTAGTTCTGAAGCCGAACCGAATAATGGTAACTTTTAGAGATTTAGGTGGAACTTCCCAGTGGGCGCAACTAGAGCTTTTTGGTAAGAGTAGTTGTAGGAGTTCTTGAAGCTCAATTTTCTACTGCTGGTGGTGGTTGGAGGATTGAGTTTCTTTGACTGAGGTTTGCAAAGCTGTCAGGAGATGGCATCAATCATATGGAGCAGCGTTAGCAGGCAAGCCAATTTCTATTGCAGTGTGGTCTCATATTTCTTCAAAGGTGTCATCTCCATTTGGCAATGCATTCATTTGGTCAACCTCTAGCTTCTGCTATGCTTTTTAGTTCTATGAGTTATGATTGTTTGATTGTTCTTTAGGTCTCTTGATGTTGCCTTTTCTTCTTCTTCCCTGTGTTGTTTAGATTTTTTTTTCCTTTCTCTGCTACTAGTGTCTCTTTGTAAATTCTGTAGAAAACTGAAAATGGTATCTTATATATTAAAACAAAAGTCATGACTTCTTTTCATGTGTGATTTTTTTAGTTTGGACCATTTCTAGAAAATATCATATTTTACTCTTTTCATATCTTTATCATTTTATTTGAAATACAAATTAATATATCTAAAATGTTCTAACAAAATCTTTTTAAAATCTTCTTAGAATCTTTTTAAATTTACTTTCAAAAATTAGTTAATTTTAATTTAAATTATCATAAAATATAATTAGAAATTAAAATTGAATATAGTTTTGGTTTATAAACGAAAATTTAAATAAAATGAAATTAATTAATTTCACAAATACATTTACTAATAACTTTTAAAGATTTTGTTAGAAATACATATTTATTTTAATTTTTTCAAATTTTTTTCTAATAAAATAAAAATCATGATTTTTTGATGAGTGATATTTTTATTTGGACCATCATTTAAATTTTATATTAAATGTATATCACTAATGCTAATATACATAATATTTTAACTACTTTAATCATAATATCTTTTATATCTTTTAATTTCTTTTAAAAAAAAAAATTCTAAAAAATCTCTTGAAAAAAATTATAATAAGATCTTAATTGTCATAAATTGAATATAAATATTTTCAACTAATTTTGTAATTAGTAATGAAATGTTACTAAAAGAATAAAATTATATCCTATTTTATCAATTTTATAATAATATCTATCATTTTAAAATAAAATGTTATATTGAAGAAAATATGATAAAATTATTTTTAATTGATAAGTTAACATATTTTATTTTCATAAATATAAAATATTTATGCTAAAAATATAATATGTTGGTAGAACGGGTTAATATTAGTAAACTATATAATACATGTATAAAAATTTAACTTATCTTAAACTTTTTAATATACAGTAATTTATTATATAAAATTAATAAACATTAAAAAATTACTTAAAAAATCTAGCAATTTGAATTACGGATTATGATTATAATAAATTAAATACAAAATTGTTTTCATATATGTTGTTTCATTCATTAAAAAATTTAGTTTAGTAATCAAACGCAAATTCAATAAGACAAATATATAATAAGCAACATATATATGTGATGATTTTAATTTACAGCATGAAAACTATAAAATTATTTTATTTGGCATAATTATACAAACATTTAAATATGTGAGTAACATTAAAAATATATAATAATTATGTAAAACAAATATATATATATATATAAATGTGAAAATATATACCCGCACAAGAAATCTAGTAAAATTTTAACATTTTTACCAAAAAAAAAAGTTACCTCCATGCGAAGAAAGCTAAGGATTTTAATACATCTATGCTTCCTCCAGATAATCTGTATATGTATGTATAATATGTGTTTTTAACACATTGATTCTTGATATCATAAAACTTTCCTAAAATAGATTTTTTTAAAATTTTCTTTAAAAATACAACTTATTGATCAAAAAATAAAAAAGAATACTCATCATCAACAAAAATTCTTATTATCCTTATATCTTAATCACAACCCCCAAATCTACAATGTTTTTTTACAAAAATGAAAACTTTCCTAAAATAGAATTTTTTGTATTTTATTTTAAAAATAAAAAAAACTATGAACCAAAAAATTTAAAAGAATATTCATCCATCAACAAAAAAAAACTGGTTATCCTAATGTCTAAATCAAAACCCAAAATCCACAAAAATTTTCTAGTAAAATGTAAACTTTCCTAAAATAGTTTTTTTTGTGAAATTAATTTAATAAAGACAACCTATCGAGCAAAAAAACTACAAGAATACTCATCTATCAACAAAAATTCTTCTTATCCTAATTTCAAAATCTAAACCCCAAATCTACAATATTTTTCTATAAAAATGAAAACTTTCCTAAAATAGAATTTTTGAAATTTTTCTTTAAAAATACAAATATTGATCAAAAATAAAAAAAAATACTCATCTATCAACAAAAATTCTAAATATACTTATATCTTAATCACAACCCTAAATCTACAATATTTTTTTACAAAAATGAAAACTTTACTAAAATAGAGATTTTGAGAATTTTATTTTAAAAATACAACCAATTGATCAGAATCTAAAAGAATACTCATCTATCAACAAAAATTTTTGTTATCCTAATTTCTAAATCACTACCCGAAATCTACAATATTTTTCTAGAAAAAGGAAAATTTTCCTTAAATAGATTTTTAATATTTTATTTTAAAAATACAACTTATGAATAAAAAAATCTAAAAGAATATTCAACAATCAACAAAACACTTGTTATCCTAATTCCTAAATCACAACCCCAAATCTACAAAAATTATCTATAAAAATGAAAATTTTCCTAAATAGAATTTTTCTGAAATTAATTTAATAAATACAACCTATTGAGCAAAAAAACTACAAGAATACTCATCTATCAACAAAAGTTCTACTTACCCTAATTTCCAAATCTAAACCCCAAATCTACAATATTTTTCTATAAAAATGAAAACTTTCCTGAAATAGATTTTTCTTAGAATTTTCAATAAAAATACAACTTATTGATAAAAAATCTAAAAGACTACTCATCATCAACAAAAATTCTTGTTATCCTTATATCTCAATCACAACTCCAAATCTACAATATTTTTTACAAAAATGAAAAATTACCTAAAATAGAATTTTTAGTATTTTATTTTAAAAATACAAACTATGAATCAAAAAAATTAAAAGAATATTCATCTATCAACAAAAAAAACTGGTTATCCTAATGTCTAAATCACAACCCAAAATCTACAAAAAAATCTAGTAAAATGTAAACTTTCCTAAAATAGAATATTTGTGAAATTAATTTAATAAATGCAACCTATTGATTAAAAAAAACTACAAGAATCCTCATCTATCAACAAAAATTCTTATTATCATAATTTCAAAATCTGAACCTCAAATCTACAATATTTTTCTATAAAAATAAAAACTTTCCTAAAACAGAATTTTTAAGAATTTTCTTTAAAAATACAAAATATTGACCAAAAAAAAAAAATACTCATCTATCAATAAAAATTCTAAATATACTTATATCTTAATCACAACCTCAAATCTACAATATAGAGTATCAGTCATCCTTTGTATTATCGTAGTACATATGGTTTATTGAATTGTCGTATTAAAACACACTGAAAATGATAATTGAATGCATATATATATTTCTGTTAGTCACTTGGAATAGTAATAAAAAAAACTTGGAATAATAAGTGTAAACATAGTTTGTTGTGAGCCCTTTTTCAGGAAAAAAAAACATAGTCTTTTGTGTTAAATACATGCTTGACCAGCTTGTGGGCAAGCCTGGCCCTGCATGAGATGATGTTATGTGATAAAAAATGAAATGTTATAGTAATAGTGGTGAAAAAAGTAAGGTAAGTTTGATATTTGTTTGTAGGTGTATCATCATTAGACTCCATTTTATAGACTGAATTATCTTCCCCTTTTTATATTAACGTAAACAAGCTTTGACAAAATAAATGTAGTTTCTACTTACAAAATCTACGCTGAGTTATGAGTTCTAAATAGATTTTCATTAGTTTCCCCCGATGGGCCCTTAAAACTTGCCTTCAATATGCATTGATTTTGCTACTTGACACAAAAGCCAATTAACATTTCAATTTTTTTGGTTACCGTAAGCCTTAAATTACAAACATCGGTTTTCTCTTTCTTTGGATCAAAGGTATAAACTTTAAATAGCGACAAATTATTCCATGTACGACTATTGCATTTCAATGTAAAGTGATTTAAAGTCTAGTTATCTTATAGAAAATAAAAATTAGATCGTCTAACTTTTTAGTGGCTTAAATATTGAATTTGCAATGTGTTTCGACTAGTTATGTTTGGAGAATCGATTCGTTTTTTTTTTTTTGATTTAGATCAAGTGTTATTATTGTCTAAATCTATTTTTTTTTAACCAAACCAATACTAAAGAACAAAAAGCCCTTTGTTTTTTTTTGGGTGTGTTTGTCTAACTATTTTCTTAGCTTATTTTGTTTTTAGTTATTTTAGGCTCCTTAAATGGCAAGGAACCCACCATAGATGCTTCTCAGGAGCAACATGAAACGGTCGTTGAGATGCTTGCTAGGCAAAAATAACACCACCATTGATTTTTCTCTTATTCAGGAATAGAAGTTTTAGTTTTGTGCCCGCTTTGGATATTTGACAATGTTTATTACTCGATTTATTATTATGAATGTTGTTGTCGATCATGATGATGCATGCCATTTTATTGTAGGAAGAGATCGAACAACTACAGAACAAGGAGTCGGAGATGAGAAAGGCTGCTCCGAAAGGAAGCAAAAATGAACAAAAAGCATAGAAGAAGCAAGTGGAAGAATACATTATCAAAAATTCCCAAAAAGCTTAGAGATATGTACAGCAGCAGCAACATCTCCAAGGAGGAAACCGATGAGAAAAAGGAGATATGTACACTTTAGTGAGAACCATCGCTGGAGTCTCACTCACACTGCTCAGCAAGAACACTCAAAGCCGAGCAAGAGACGCGAGAAACGAGCCAAGGAAGAATCGGATAGAGCAAAGCAATGTGACAAGTGATCGTATGGTCTGAGAACGAAAAGTTCGAGAAGAAGACCGATGGGGTTAACCATCATTGAGATCAAACCAAATGGGCATTGCATTTACCGAGCAATAGAAAGCCAGCTTTCTCACAAAGTTTCATGATCTACTGAAATTCTATTTTTCGTTAATGTTTCTTGGCTTTCAAGGATCAACTTCAATTTTCAAACGAGAACCATATATAGTATACTTAATTCTGATACAATTCCAGGTTTTCATTACAGAACATGATTGTGGCAATTCTGCAAAGATAAATATTATGATCAGATGACCTTTAGCCAAATCTAGTAGACTGTTCTAGATATCTGGACGTGAATATTATCCTACACAAGTTGTTCCAACCGAATCTTGAGATTTTTATCACCCACAAGTGTGCTAAAAAATGTGTACAGTGTACTAAATCAATCATGGTGAAGAAAAACAGACACATGGCCTTATCACCGAATCTGCCATAGATTCCTCATTTCTGTGGATTTCCAAATCTAAAAATCATGCTTTCCTTTTCAATTCTGCTGCAATGAGCAATCTATTCTTATCCTCGGCAACAACAAAGAAGACTCTTAAGAGTTAAGACAAACGCTCACATTCAGAAATTTGTGAATGCACAACTTGAAAAATGGTTTTGAAGATAATGTAAGAGCTAAAAGCAAGATCTTGCGTCGCTTTTGCTCTCTAGACTCCAGGTCACACTAGCAGAAAAAAATATCTCAAAGACAATCCTCTTTTTTTTCCTTTCTTGCTTTCCGTTTCTTTCGAGCCTGGAGGAATCTATTGTTGCTTTGAAAAGATAGGCATCTAACTGGATAAACCATAATCCAATCTCCACCTCAGTTGATTGCACCAAAAGCAAAAAGATGTTGCAACCCAACCAAAAAAGCAACATAGAGCATACATAATCACACTGTTGCGTACCTTCTTGGATCCGTGGATCACTACTAAACCATAGGGCAAGGATATTTCCGTATTAAGCAAAAAAAAAAGAAGAAATTCTCATGACTGTATATGCCACTTGGTTCTGATATTGAAAAAGGAAAGAATCTAAGGCTCATGCAGTTTTTAGCAAACGCCAAAGGGCACAACACATGGGGAAGGAACAAAAAGAAGTAAAAGATCTGATTTATGCAATCTTATCCTTCTCCAAACATATAACTCTATAAATAGGCTTACTTACTTGTTAGAAACATCAAAGCAAAAACAACCATAGAGATCCTCTTACAATTAATCAAGTCCTACATTCAATGGAAAACATTAGAAGTTTAGTTGCTGACAAACCAGTGGTGATTTTCACCAAAAGCACTTGCTGCATGAGCCATTCAATTCAAACGCTGATCTCAGGATTTGGGGCAAAGATGACAGTGTACGAGCTTGACCAGCTGTCAAACGGTCAGGAAATGGAGAAAGCATTGAAACAGATGGGGTGTAAGCCGAGTGTACCAGCTGTGTTCATAGGGGAACAGTTAATCGGTGGGGCTAACCAGGTAATGACTCTCCAAGTCAAGAACCAACTAGCCGCATTGCTAAAAAGAGCTGGAGCCATATGGGTTTAAGTCCAAGTCACGAGAAGATTATATATTTACATACTTGTTTTGCCTTTTTTGGGTTTCTACCATGCATGCACTGTTATGTTTTGAACAAGTGCGAGTGTGCTATATCAATTACAATACATGTTGAATCAATCTAATGTACGCTGAAGAAATGTATCAGCAATGCTTATTAATAAAATTAATAGAGAAAAAGTTTTGTTTTTCATTGATATATCTAAGGATTGTTTAACAAAATGAAATGTATTTATTAAAAAAAGAAGGAAACAAAAGTAGATAAAGTTCACTTCTTCACTTATAGAGAAAAAATAAATAAATAGATGAAATGGTTTAAAACACCATTTGCATGCTCAAGCTTGGAATGTCTTCGCCAATTCACGACAGCTTTACACACTGTAGCTTTTTCTTCACGAAACTCTTGAGCAGTGAACTTGTGTTGTATGAACATTGAGCACAGTTTCAGTTCAGTGGTGTAGCTGAGTTCAGTGGTGTAGCTGAAGCTACATATAAAGCAATTAACCTATTGATTCTTAGGAGACGTTGTGTTAGCTCTATCCAAGAATAAGGTAAAAGAGATAACTATCTCTCTTTTGTTATCAAAACTGTTTACAAAGCTTAAATAATAAAACTAATGAAAATCCTAATCTAACAATAAAGCCATGTTAATAACTAAACCCATAATAACTTAAAAATTAATAAAGTCCATAATAATAGTAGCCCCGACACGTGACCCAACTCTACCGCGATGGCACCAGTGACGTGGTCTAATTGTCAACATGCGCTGCCTCATTCAGCTTCTTGCTCAAGCTGCCTGTAAATTGAAATCTTAGCATTCCAACATACAAAAAACATGTGCTGTCTTACAATATCATGTTCAAGCGAGGTAGAGGTAAGTGAAGAGGGTTGTTCAAAAAAAAAAAAAGAGGTAAGTGAAGAGGAAGGCAATTAAGAAGTAAGAACAACTGAACCTGAAGATCCCCGAGAAGGACAAGGCTCTAGCGATTCTGTAAATAGACATCGTCTCCTCAAGGAGATGAGATCGAGAAGCTACTCCTTATTGTTCTCACAAGAAAATTGACTTTAATGGAGAGAAGCTTCCGGATGCCTCTGAAGGTTTTAAAAATTTGGAAAGAGATAAAAAGTGTGCGACTTCACTGGGGATCGAACCCAGAATCTCTGGTTTCGTAGACCAGCGCCTTATCCATTGGGCCATGAAGTCACTTACGTTTTAGCAACAGTGTTTCTACTATGTTATAGGAAAGAGATAAGAGCATCTCCACGTCCTAATTTTTGGGAATTTGTGGTCATGACATGCTATTTACATATTGTTTCATTGGAATGGTAGAATCAACACATGACCCTCAAATTCTGGAAACTACTATACAAAATGATTTAATTTTTCCCCATCTTCTAGAAGGAAAAATATTGTTCTGTAGATTTTGGTTATGAAAATTGTGGTTATTTAGCTCCATATCAAATAGAAAGAGTAGAAATACTCAATACATTTCCAAAATTTTTAAATAGTGAGCCTAAAAACCCGTAAAATGTTTAACATATGGCATGTGTCACTACGTTCAGTTATTGAATATATGTTTAGTGTTGTTTGGAAGGAAAAATAGAAAGCTTTAAATTAATTTTTAAATATCTCAAAGCAAATAAATGTTAATATTTTTAACAATGAGACTTCAAAACTTTATTCATTGGAACATTGACTACGAAGAATAGGATTTGGGAAGGGCCACTACACATATGTATCTCATGTGAACAATCTGTGAACAATCATTCAGATGATGAGAGTGATGAATAAGTGAACCAAAACACATGGACATGAGTTTATATGAAAATGGTGTGAGATCATATCAGTGAATAAATTTAGATTGATAAAAGACATTGTTCTCGTCGACTATAAATTTATACATGTGTTCCTTTTATTAAATAATTATAAATTATATTTATGGATACATGGAGTAGTACTAGTATAAAACTATAAATTAACATTTTTGTGAAAAATAAATCAGTTGTTTGTGTGTGCAAGTAATAAATATGGGGGAGATAGATATGGATTCTAAAACCTATGAATAAAAAGCTTAATTATATTTAATGTTTTCAGACAATAGTTTCTATATTACTTTAACATTTTTGTTGATTAACATTTTGTGAAAATACTCGTTCCTTTTGTTGATTAACATTTTTTCACATTAAAATTTCATTCATACACAAAATTGAATTTGAATACAATAGTCGTCATGTCCTAAGGCCTCCAAAAACAAATCCCCACACATGAGGAGACCAAAGCCCCAACACATGAGACATAAAACAATGAGATCCGATCCTTACAAAGATAGACAAACTAAAAAACTGGAGACATAGAACATCTTCAACACACATTTGATAAAAGACATATAGCATAAGCTTTTGACGAGCCAAATTAATCTTCGCCAATCTATTGACTTGACGAAACGGAAACATAAAATGATTCCTATTATATTGCTTTCACTAGAAAGCCCCACAGAATCTAAATCTAGCAACCAAAAAGATACAAAGACAAGCTCTTCTACATGACCAAAGGAAATAAGAACCAAAAAGCAAACCTCGATCGTCCATGCATTTAAATAAATAAATCAATAGAAAATCGCGAAGACAAAATGCTGGTAATCATTTTCAAGAAAAAAATACCTCTCCATTTATTTCTATTAATTAATTTCTTTTTATTTTTTAATCCTTGAAAAATCATTAGTCAGAATTTATGTTTTCAGTGATATATATATATATATATCAGTTGATTCTTTCACATAAAACAACCATACATACTTATCTCAAGGGAGTCTAGTCATGGAAATTATCTATTGGTTTATTTATTTCAAAACCAACAAAATCTAGTGCTACTTAAGTCACAAAATAAAAGTGAAAATCATATATATTTTGCTCCATTTAAAACAAAACAAAAAACTTGGGACACAACTTACCTTTGTATGTTTCTTACACGTAGGGATGAAAAAAGGAAAGAAATAAATAAAAAAGGAAACAAATAACCGCGTTTGACCCTATACCAAAACCCGGGAGATTCTTCGGGTTGGTTTTGCTGAATTGATTTTGTCCAGCGAACAGAGAGATCCAATTCCAAACTCATATTTGATCCAATTCCAAAAACTCCCAAATAATTCTGCTCTCTTTCCATCAGATTGTTTTCTCTTCGAATTCAATTGCTCTTCGAAATTGAACAAAAAAACAAAAATCAAATTCACTTTCTGGGGGGGCTGGCTTCTACTTTGTCTCTTGTGTTCGATTTAGGGTGCTCCTGATCGGATTTCGAATTTGATCTTAGCTAAGGCAAATCTTATAAGTTTGGGGCTTTACTGTTTCGTGGATCCGTAGCCAATCCAATTGTTTTGTCTTAACGTTTTTTTTCGTGTGTGTGGGTGTGTGTGTGGGTGTGGGGAGGATTGCAATGTTAGAAAGGGGCTAGGGTTAGGGTTAAGGTGGTGTGGATAGATATGGAGGAGTCTGAGCTTGAAGAAGGAGAGGCTTGCTCTTACAATCTCACTAACGATTTTGGTTCTAGCTTCGACCCTGACAACGATCTCTCTTACATTGTAACATTAATCTCTCTCTTTTTTTTTTTTTAATATATGTTAGTGGCTTATTGACAACTTGGATTATGAACTGTGTCAAGTGCTAATGTTACTGTGTATGTGGTCAACATGGTATCGATTTTTTGAACGTCTAGACTAATTTTTTTTATTTTTAAATATCGTTGTTCAAGATGCATTGATCGATTTTTACTTTGGAAAGGTTATTATTAAGGATGTGTATGTGGTTAACATGGTATATGTATGTTTAAATGTTATGTTTTGGTAAATTCTTTATGATTTAATCTGCAAAACGAGATCACTTTAATTGCGATTAGATCAGTTTCCCAGATTGTTAAACTATTTAAGCCTTTGGTTTCTTTAAGGAAGTCTTTAGTTTGCGATTGCCTGCTGCTGTGTTTAGGTTTTTATTACATGGATGTAAACAAGGTTTCTATGGTATGTCTGTTTAAATTCTTAGGGTTTGGTCGAAGCATCCACGCCTCTGAGTCTTTGAATTCTTTACTTTTTTGCTAGTAATCAATGTTTTGTTTATTTTGAAGGACCACAAGCTTCAAAACATTCTTGGACATTTCCAGAAAGACTTCGAGGGCGATTTTTCTGCAGAGAATCTTGGTATGTTTATGCGTGGCAGCAACTCTTCTTCTTCCTTTGGGTCACAAAGTGTGAAACTAGTCCTTTGAATTTCATTACAGGGGCGAAATTTGGTGGCTATGGCTCTTTCTTGCCAACTTATCAACGTTCCCCTCTTTGGTCTTATCCAAAGGCACCTGCAAAACCTCAGAGCTCTGCAGGGACTAGATCTCCTAACATCTTACCAGGGGAGGTATATGTTCTTTTTTTTCTTCCTGTAAATGCTTTTATAACATTACTTACTCTCTTAACCTTCTTTTCTTCTCTCAGTCCCAGAGTGGTAATGCAGCTTCTTCTAGCCTTCCTAAAAAGGCAAATTCTGAGCTTGCTTCCTCTAGAATCCCCAAAAAATCAATGAAATCCAAGAAACCCAACTCCAGTTCCAGACATGAATCTGCAACCGAGAAGCCTGGGGTCTTCAGTAAACAAAACTCCCTGAAGCTTCGGATAAAGATGGGAGCAGATAGTTTACCTGCTGAAAAGAATGCTGCTGCGATATACAGTGGCCTCGGACTTGATGTGTCGCCTAATAGTGTTTCTGGTAGTGAAGCGATGTCTGGAGAACCTCAAGGTTATTCTCCGCTGGAGTCTCCCGCCAATATTCTTAATGTAAGAGTTTTCCTTGTTTTGTTTCGATATAATGCAACAGTGTCCTTAGTTTTGAGAGGCTTTATCGTGTTGATAATATTCTTATATGCAGGTTATGACTTCTCTTCCTGTGGATCCTTGTCAGTTGCTATCTCCACTCTCTAATGACCTGATTCGGTTCATCGAGAGGGAAAAACCCGAGAAGGGATATAAGCGTACATCTCCATCCAGGCTTTTCATTGAGAGTTCTTCTGCTATGGCAAACCGTCTGGAACCTCAAAAAGGTGGCGAGGATCCATCAGTAGAGAAGAAAAGAAAGATGCTGGAGAGGAACAACTTGTCTGCAGACACAAATGTCCGCAGTAAGAAGGGCCTGTTAGATGGAAATGATGGCTCCGTCAAGAAGCCAACGGAAACAAACACATCATATCCTTCTGCTACGGAGAAAGAAACCGCCAGTAGTAAATTATTTGATGCATCCAAAGAAACAGCCAGTAGTAAATTACTTGACGCATCCAAAGAAAATTACAATGGCAGTCTTAAGGGAGAAATGGAGGTAGGAGAATACAAAGGAAGCAAAGCTCTTGAGCCGCCGCATCATGAGAATCCAAAGACTAGTTCAGCTGGAAGTGTTCGGGGAGATAAGAAGACTAGATTTGGTGATGATGATGCTTCAGGACGCTCGAGGAAAGAATACAAAGGAAGCCAAGCTCCTGAGTTAGCCAAAAAGGAAACAGAAGCGTCAAAGCTGAAAAGTGGTCATAAAGAACATTCGTCGAGAAAACAGAAGTCTGATCAGACAGAACGGGAGCCACAGTCTTCATCGAAGTTTAGTAAACAGAAAAGCTCTGTTGTCAATGAAACAAAGATGAATGGTCAAGCTGAGAAGAAGGAAGTGGCAGCCTTGAAACCACATAATGGTGGCAAAAAAGCTGAGGACACTTACAAAGACTTTTTTGGAGACATGGAGGACTCTGAGGAGGAAGAGGAACCTCCGACCTTAGAAGATACGCCGGAAAAGTCTCGAGTCCCAGTGACAGAATCTCAGAATGTTGGTCCTGGACCCTCAGTGGGCAAACTTGGTAGTGATCCTTCTCTTCCTAAAGCGAATCCCGTGGTCATAGAAGAACATTGGGTTGCTTGTGACAAGTGTGGACAGTGGCGGCTTCTTCCTTTTGGCCCCGTCCCCAAACTTCCGGAGAAATGGATGTGCACGATGCTTGATTGGCTGTGAGTTTTCTTTCTTAATTCTCTATTATTTGTCATATTATTCTTTTCGATGTGATATATTGTCAAAAATGTGTGTTTCAGCCCTGGTGCGAACTATTGCGATGTTCCTGAAGATGAAACAACGAAAGCTGTGTATGCGATGTATCAGATTCCTGCACCTGACAGCCAGGCTCCAGTGCAGAGTGGTCTTAAACCTCAGTTTAATCAGGGAGAGGACAACACCAAAAAGAAGAGGAAGGGTTTTAAAAAGTTAGACAACGGAATGGTCAAAGAAGGTTCTCGGACTGCAGAGACGAGCAAGAAGAGTATCCTAACATCAGCAAGAAACGGAACCATGCACAACTCGCATGGACTTAGTGACTTTGCTGACGAAGAGAGACAGAAACATAAACAGAAAGAGAGAGGCAAAGCAGTGGATCACCACTCTGATCATGACTCGAGGAGCTTGAAGATGAATAACAAAAGGAATGCAGAGCGAGAGAGTTCAATGCTGGCCAAGAAAATGAAGATTGAAAGTTTTCTGTTTCCTGATGAAGGAGGAGCTTCAGACAGTGGTGTCCCCGTCGCATCAGCAGATAAAAAGAACAAGACTCGAGTCTCCTCTAAAATGCCAAAAGAGGAAGGAGGAGGAGCTTCGGACACGGGAAATAGTAATAGCACAGGGGGGAGTAAAAAGAGGAAACTGAAAGAGAGCCATGGTTCTCCTAGGGTGTACCGTGAGAAGGAAAACCATGAACGAAAGAAAGCTCGAGTTCTTAAAGAAGGAAAGGAACCAAGTTTTTCTCATGGAAGTGGAAAATCGGAAAAGAAAAACAAAAGTCATTCGAGAAGAGAGTACGGACATGTTGCAGCCACCTCTAGTTCTTCTCATAAACCCAGAAACAGCTCCCACGAAGTTAAATCTTCGCCTGTTGAGTCGGTGTCGTCCTCACCTATGAGAAAGAAGAAAGTAGAATCTCATGATACTGACTTCTTGGCAGCAAGTAGTATGAGAAGATTCTCAGATGGTGAAGGTGATGGTGGGAGTGATAGATCGCAAACGCGGAGAAAGAACAAACATGGATCCCGTGAGTCTCCTGTGCTAGATGTTTGTGATAATAAAGGATCTTTGAAAGCTAAAGTGCGCGCTGAACCTTCTCTGGATGCCAATTTAGAAAATGGTGGCCACAAGGATCATATTCATCGACGTAGCAATGATTCTTTGGCGAAGAAGTCAGGAAAAGGTTCATCTTCACGGGATGGTCCGAGACATATTGAAAAGAAGATAAACGATGGTAGTAGTCCAGACATGGTCGTGAAACCAAACATTCCAAAGCCTTATGACGTTGAAAGAGTATCAGAGAGGAGTAACAGAGCAGATCTAACTTCTCCAGCACGGCCACCATCTAGAGGCGATTCCTCCCGTAAGAAAGTCGAAAAATGTGGGACATCAGCTGGGAATAATAGTATCCAAGCTGATGATGTGACGAAGGCAACAGCCCAGGTAAGAAGGAGAAACGAGCCTTCTCCAAGCCCCTTGCGGAAGGAAGTAACATCTGTGCAAGCCGCCCATGGTATTTTGAAAGAAGCTAAAGATCTAAAACATACAGCTGATCGCCTCAAGGTTTTTTTTCTTCTCATAATTCAGTTGCAGTGTTATCTCTCATTCTGATCTTTTTTTATTCTAATGGTCTTGCTTTTTTGTTGTTGCTGCTGCAGAGTTCTATCTCAAACCTTGAGTTCATTGAGCTTTACTTCCAAGCTTGCCTCAAGTTTCTTCACGGTGCTTTTCTCTTGGAGACGAGCAGTAACGAGAGTGCTAGACAAGGAGAGACAATGATCCACTCTACGAGTATTTATAGCAGCACAGCGAATCTCTGCGGGTAATTCAGAATGTTCTTTCTTTTACCATTTGTAATCATTTGTAAAACCTCTTTTTGTCATGATAGATTTTGTGCACGTGAGTATGAGAAGTCTAAAGAGATGGGAGCTGCTGCTCTGGCTTACAAATGCATGGAGGCAGGGTATATGAGAGTGCTCAACTCCTCTTACACCAGTGCTAATAGATATCGAAATGAATTGCAGACTTCTTTGCAAATAGTTCCTCCTGGTAAGCTAGTCTGATATAACCAACGATGTTTAGGAAATATTCTTCACATTGTAACCTTCTTCTCGCTGTCTTTTAGGTGAGTCTCCTTCCTCTTCTGCTTCGGATGTTGATAACGTGAACAATCCAGCAGCTGTAGACAGAGTTGGCAACTCAAGGTGCACCAGCTCACCTTTAGTTGCTGGGAACCACGTCATTTCAGCGCAAAACCGCTCTAATATCTTACGCATAATTCAATTTGTAAGTCTATTAACGGCTCTTGCAACGTTGTGAATTTGATGTGCTGCGTTTTCTTTGCAACGTTGATATTCTTTAGACATGTGATTAACCTGAGCTACTCTCTACTGTTTGCAGGCTCAGAACGTAAATCTGGCAATGGATGCATCGAGGAAATCACGTGTGGCATTGGCAGCTTCTATTGAAAACTTGGGGGAGGACCAACAACAAGGAGAGGGAGTTCTATCCATAAAAAGCACTCTTGATTATAACTTTCAAGACTTGGAAGGGTTGCTACGTCTAGTGAAGCTTGCAATGCAGGCCAATAACCGGTGAAAGACGAGCTGAAATGAAGCAGCTTTTTTTTTTGTCAAGTGAGAAGAAGAAAGAGGCAAAATTATCATATGTTGCCTTGCAGCTCTGCTTGCGTTTTGAACATTTGTTTCGGATCCCATAATCATTTTATACAAATCCATGAAGAGTTCCGCTTACAGAGTCTGTTATGAAGGAACATGACAATTGACTCCATCAGATGCTTCTCTTATTCTTCTGCGGAAGCCTTCTTCTCCAGCTAATTATCCAAGAACCATGTATGGAGTATGTATACAGAGCAACCAAGGTGTAACTTGTGGTACTGGATTCTCTATTTCTCGATCTCAAGACAGAGAAAGCCGTTCTCCCAGTATCAGGTCAGTCTCTGGTCCATAGATTACTATTCTTTTTTTTTTCTGTAAAAGCTATGGGCTGAAACTTAAGTTGGATGTTATTTTTTTTGCAGATTGTAAACTGTTGGCATTCTAAATAAGCCATTTAGGGTATTACAAAGAAAGGAAATAATAAGATTAGAAGAGTTTGGAGTAATAGTAGATCTTCTTGTAGTGGTGATAGCCTTTTTTTTTTGTTTTAGGAGGTAAGAAAGATTTTATTCATTTCATTTCTCAAGTTATCTTATATTTACCCCCAAAACACCAAATCTGATGTTCCTTTGTTGCTCTTTCTCTTGGTGCAGTGTTGTCTTTTTTGTTTTTGTAGATAACAAAGTAAAAGAAAGTTACAAATAGAGTTCTGCGGTCTTGGAGAACGGTTTTCTCTGGGTTACCAATAACTTCCCTATCTGATTTTCAGTTGCAGTTTTCCGGCAAAGTTTTGAAACAGGCTTTTGTTCCTCTTTATCTTTGTCGTATCTTAACTAAAATGTTTTTTTTTTTTTTACTGAAAATCCTCAACTCATGAGTGTATGTTTGCCTTAATGTATAAACTGTACATTGTTCATCAAAGATAATATAAGTGAGAGAATCTTACAGTCCTCTGGTTCTAGAGTATCTTACTAGTTATACAACCAAGCTATTTTGTTATATTTTCTTCCTTAATTTCGAAACCTTTGCAATGTGTGTTCTCAAACATTGGTGGAGCAATTATATCACCAATAATCTCTGCAAGAGCAAGATCCGTTTCTAAAATGGTGAAATCTATTACAGTCTCTTACAACAATCTCTCTACCGTATAGCTTCGAGATCAGCTTCATCACAAGATGACAATCCCCACAGATTCTGAGGTTCTTAATGATCCTCACCGGAGTTCCAGACCTCGTCTTCATCAAACAGAAGGCGATCGCCAGTTTCTCACTGTGGTAAGACAGAGCCTTCACTTTACCTTCCTCATCAAGATCAAGCAAAACCTCTCTGGTGTCCAAAACATATCCAGCTTCTTCTCTCAGCCTCTGCATTACCTCATCGAGCATAGCGTAAATACTTTCGCTCTCTTCTTGAGACTCGTCTCCCACAACAAACTCGTGAATCACGCCGTCTACTTCAACGGAGCTGCATCCCGGAACTTTCTTGATACCTTTCACCTGTAGAAAAATCTTCAGTTAGTTCAGAAACCATTAAAACAGTTTTTAGCAAAGAGTTTAGTTTTGTATTTGCCTCCATTTCTTGTCTGATACGCTTAACTTCTATCCACCTCCCTGTTTTAGCATAGACATTTGATAAAAGCACATAGGCTCCGCTACTCATGGGATCTAGCTCGATGAGTCTCTTGAGTGCAGCTTCGCAAGTCTTCGCATCCCCAAGCATTCTCGACCCGCTCAAGAGAGACCCCCAAATGAGTTCATCAGGCTCCATAGGCATAGAAGCTATAAAACTCTCTGCCTCTTCGATCAAACCAGCTCTTCCGTAGAGATCAACCATACATCCATAATGCTGGATCGATGGAGTGATACCGAATCTCTCAACCATCATCGCAAAGTACGATCTTCCTTCGTCTACAAGACCACCATGAACGCAAGCACCGAGAACCCCCACGAAAGTCACAGAGTTTGGGTTTATGTTGTTAGACGTCATCTCAGAGAACAGCTGGAAGCACTCTTCTGTTAATCCGTGCATTGCTAAGCAACACATCATCGCACTATAGGCTTTGACGTCTTTCTTGCATCCCAAGGAAACGAAAACAAGTTTTGCTCTCTCAAGACTCCCACATTTGGCGTACATGTCAATGAGAGATGTACCTAAGACGACGTCAATCTCAACATTGTACTTATCCACGTAAGCGTGAACCCATCTCCCTTCCTCAAGCGCGCCCAATCTCCCACAGGCGGAGAGCACAGCCGACAATGTGAACTCGTTCGGTCTGATTTTAGATAACTGCATCTCTCGGAACAAACCAAGCGCTTCTCTGTTCCTCCCACAAGTAACGTACCCGTTTATCAAACAGCTCCACGAGATCACGTTTCTCTCAGGCATTTCGTCGAACAGCTTCCGCGCAACATCTAACAACCCTGCTTTGGCATAACCGTTCACCACCGAGTTCCACGCGGGTAAGTCCTTTGAGATAGACTCATCGAAGACTCGCTGAGCGGAGGCCAAGTCGTTGCAGGAAGAGTACATGTTGAGGAGAGAAGTGCGGACGAAGGGGTCAGCGTGGAGACCGAAGAGAAGAATCTGAGCGTGGGTTCGTCGGCCGAGAGGAAGGTGAGCGGGGTTGTGGAAAGAAGGGAGAAGAAAGGGGAAAGTGTGAAAGTCGGGTGTGACGGAGTGGCGGCGCATGCGGAGGTAGACGGAGATTGGAGAATGTGGGGAGGGATTGTGATGAAGAGCGGCGCGA
This sequence comes from Brassica rapa, assembly GCF_000309985.2. NCBI lineage: Eukaryota > Viridiplantae > Streptophyta > Magnoliopsida > Brassicales > Brassicaceae > Brassica > Brassica rapa. Next base: position 19,525,065 of record NC_024801.2, on the reverse strand, counting down.
ATGATGAGGTTCCATAGGAAAGACTCGAGCTTTAGATGTCGAATATGAAAAATCGGATTTATAGTATTACCACATATTCTCGTTATTACCATTTCTCAGATCACCGGACAACGTCGGAAACAATCTTTTATGTCTCTCAGTTCACAGCTGTTGGTTTGGTAGATGGGTCGATTTTGCAAAGAACAAAACTTTGGGTCTAAAAATGTAAATATCAGATAATTAGTTGTCCTTTATATAAACAAGTGATAACATAAAACCCTAATTGTCAGTCAGTCTCCGCCGCTCTCTCCTCCGTCTGCTTCCAGAAATCGACAACACCCAATGGTATGTTTTTGCAACTCACACTGAAATCTAATGTACCTTCGTTTGATTTTTGATCTATTTGGTTCTACTCGTTTTGCATAAGTTAGTACTCTTGTCTTGTGGAATACATTTGCTTCTTCTAGGTCCGATGTGTACCAGTCGTGTTTCTGATGCTTATCTGTGTTTGGTTTGGCATTTTCTGATTTGTAGGCACCGAAAAGGGGAGTGAAAGTGGTTGCCAAGAAGAAGACGGTATATGCCTCTAACTGCTTTCTCACATCATCTAGCATTGTGCAATTACTTGATGTTTATTCGATGTTTCTTTTTTCAGGAGAAGGTTACTAATCCGTTGTTTGAGAGAAGGCCAAAACAATTCGGTATCGGTGGAGCTTTGCCTCCTAAGAAGGACTTGACTCGTTACATCAAATGGCCTAAGTCAATCCGTCTTCAAAGGCAGAAGCGTATCCTTAAGCAGAGGCTCAAGGTCCCTCCGGCTTTGAACCAGTTCACCAAGACTCTTGACAAGAACCTTGCAACCCAGCTTTTCAAGGTTCTTATGAAGTATAGGCCAGAGGACAAAGCTGCAAAGAAGGATCGTCTTTTGAAGAAAGCTCAAGCCGAGGCTGAGGGAAAGCCTTCTGAATCCAAGAAGCCCATTGTCGTCAAGTATGGGCTCAACCACGTGACTTACCTCATCGAGCAGAACAAGGCGCAGCTTGTTGTCATTGCTCACGATGTTGACCCTATCGAGCTGGTCGTCTGGTTACCTGCACTTTGCAGAAAGATGGAAGTTCCTTACTGCATTGTCAAAGGCAAATCTCGTCTTGGAACGGTAATAGAATTTTCCTCTCCATGCGTTAGTGTTGTCTCCATTTTATTCGCTCTTTAACCGTGATTGATGTTCATTTCTTCTCATCTACTTGCAGGTCGTTCATCAGAAGACTGCTGCTTGCTTGTGTTTGACCACTGTCAAGAACGAGGACAAGCTTGAGTTCAGCAAAATCCTTGAAGCCATCAAGGTAAATAAAAGAGAGGACTCGAAACATAAAGTTCTCATAGTGACTTGACTTGTAGCTTTAACGTGTTTGTTGTATTGGGGGTGTGAACAGGCAAACTTCAACGACAAGTACGAGGAGTACAGGAAGAAGTGGGGAGGAGGGATAATGGGATCCAAGTCTCAAGCCAAGACCAAAGCTAAGGAGAGGGTTCTTGCCAAGGAGGCTGCCCAGAGAATGAACTAATCAGAGTTTCTCTCGGTCAAGAAACACAATGATGATGATGATGGTTTTGCTTAGCCGTTTCATTGAATGTTTTAAAATTCTATTCTCTCTTATTATCTATGTTTTTGCACACTTGAGGATAATATGCAGTTTTGTTATACATTTTGCTTTTGAGTTTACCTATTTATCGAAAATTATTTGCAAATTAAAACCATTTTGTTTGATGGGTATGGTAGTGCAAGCGTAGTAGTTTTAGATATGGATTCATGATTGGAACTTGTTTTGTCAAATTCATGTTGAGAACAAAGAGAGATGGCGTGTCTAGAAAAGAGGAGCTTGAACAGTTAATAGGTTAGGACCCAAGGTAAGTTGGGCTTTAGGCCCATTTGTAATACTTTTGAGGCCCAATGCCTTTAGTGCAGCCCTTTTTTAACCGCCATGGCTTTCGACTCACAGTCTTCTTCCTCTTCCCTGAGAAATATTTGGAAAACCGAGATCGTGATTTAGCTGCTAAAACCCCTAATTGCTTCGATCTGCTCATTGTTTTATTGATTCCAAGTGAACATGAGGTAGGATTCTTCGTTTCGTCTGCTAATTTTACAGTATATCTTTACTCAAATCGAAGATTTTTCTTTTCTAACACTCGCTTTTTGTCTCGTCTTCTGCAGTAGGCCAATGGAAGAGGATACCAACGTAAGTTAAATCTATTCGCCTCTCTCTAGAAGCTCTATACTTTGACACCTCACCCATCATTGCTCTAGTATTGCTTTTTTAGGGCTCGAACTACTCGATTAGAGCTATTAATTCGCTACTCTTATGGTTCATGCATCTTGTAGAGCTATGGCTGTGTGAATGTTGATGTTGCCTTAGATCTTTTTTTTTTTGATAAAAAAATGTTACCTTGATCTTTAGTTATGGTTATTTAATTAGCTCTATGTTTTGATCTCTTCTACTCGATGTTATTAAGAAGGCAATCTTGTATTGAAATGCATTGGTTGATTTGTCATCATATACTTTCTGTACACTTTGATTAGCAGGGAAAGACGGAAGAGGAGGAGTTCAACACAGGACCACTTTCTGTTTTGATGATGAGTGTTAAGAACAACACTCAGGTGTTGATCAATTGCCGCAACAACAGGAAACTCCTTGGCCGTGTTAGGGCTTTCGACAGGCACTGCAACATGGTTCTCGAAAACGTCAGAGAAATGTGGACTGAGGTTCTTTTTTTTTGGTATCTATTTTTTTTGTATATAGCATCTGTGGTTTCTTACATATGGGGAGGGGTTCTCTATGGTTTCTTTTAGGTACCGAAAACTGGGAAAGGAAAGAAGAAAGCTCTTCCCGTCAACAGAGATCGCTTCATTAGCAAGATGTTTCTCCGTGGTGACTCTGTCATTATCGTCCTCAGGAATCCCAAGTAAGAGATAGAGAGATGTCAGCTGCTCCTACTTGTTTCTTCATATCATACCCTCTCGCTTCTTAATTGTTGCATCGACCAAGATACATCTTTGATCATGAGTCTTAAAATCTAGCGTTGCCTTTTATTTTTCACATGTGTTCTGTCTTATCTCGTATGACTAAGAAGCAGCGCTAACTAGTAGTTTGTGATAGCAAAAGACAGTTTTTTTTTTTTGGGTTGGGATTGAGATATCTGCTCATCTATGAGTAATGCCCCTTAACTTTGTATGACAGACAAGTTTTTCTTAAGCTGTAGTGAAGTCCATGAATAATAGTAGTAATAAGTAAGTACACCAAAATTCTTACTCTTAAACGTTACAGAATATATTATCAAAATATAAATAAAAACAAAATTAAATTTGAACAAACGAAGTTCTCCTCTCTCCACAATGTAGCTGCAAGCAATGCCTCTACTTTTGGTTATAAACCATTAACCAAACGCTATCGCTGCTACGTGCAACTGTTTAAGCTGCGGTTATTTTGGTAGTCACGGAAGAGCCTTCCTTCTGGTCACCAAAGACACGTTGACGGAAGTCTTTGACCATGAGAGGGAGTCCCTGACGAAGAGACACCTTTGGTTCCCAACCAAGAAGCTCCTTGGCCTTTGTGATGTCAGGCTTTCTCTTGTGAGGATCATCCTCCGTGTTTGGTCTGAACGCTATGTTTGCGTTTGGATCTATTGTCTCTTGCACCACCTGCAAACCAAATCAAAGACACCAGAATCTATCAGAGATTTCAATGTAAAAAATCAAAACGATACATTTTACATATATATAGAAAGAGACCTTAGCAAGCTCGAGCATGGTGAATTCACCAGGGTTACCGAGGTTAAATGGCCCTACATGTTCTCCTTCCATCAATCTCATCAAGCCTTCGACCTTTATTCATCACACAAAACACGCATAATCAGACTCATTACTACAAAATTTAACAGCAAAAAGAAAATAAACAGGACAAAGGGGGTTTCAGACACTTGGGGTCACGTTTGTTGCTAGATCTCACACCACACTCTCTAGTCTCTTACAATAACATGTGAGTTCACTCACACGAAAATAACTGTTCGGAGCTATAAAATATGTTTTGACAATAAAGTTACCAACCAATTCGTTCTTTTCCTTCTCCCACACGAAAAACATAATAAAAGATATTGTGCTCGAAATTTGTTAGTACTATATTGAACCGTTCTTTGAGGGAGAAACAGCAGAGGGTCTTACCAGATCAGAAACAAACTGGAAACTTCTTGTCTGCTTCCCATCACCGTAAACAGTCAATGGTTCTTTCCTTAGTGCCTGTTTAGTTATTGTTAATACAAACCACCATTCTTAATTGATTTACTAGTTTGTGCAGCTAAATTATTAACCAACCTGCGCAACGAAGTTGCTGACAACACGCCCATCATCTATGCACATTCTTGGACCATAGGTGTTGAAGATCCTAGCAATCCTGACCTGTCACCACAATCAACAAGGCAGACACAAAAGTTATTCATTGTTCTATCTCTTCTTTCTTGACAAATACTACTAGACAAAGAAAACATAACTTGTCTTAAAAGGCAGTAAAAAAAGAGACCAACCTCAACATTGGCTCCACGGTGATAGTCCATGGTTAGCGTCTCAGCGGTACGCTTCCCTTCGTCGTAGCAACTACGAACACCTGTTCCGACCATTACAACCACAATCAGTCAAAGCACAAGAAACATGATTCACCACGTTTTAAGAAAAAGGTCAAGAGCTTCTCAGAGAACACTGTAATTAAAACGCTACGATAGTAAAAAATAAAAATTACTGCCAGTAAAATGACAGTGTAAAAGCAAAAAAAAACATTTAAAAGCCCTAGAATATGAAAGTAGGTATATTGGAACTGTTAGGCTAACATGGAGGCAGGCTGCATCTAAAGGTAGAGAGACACGTAACAGAGACGCACGATGAGAAAGACCCGTTTTTCACGGTTCAATGGTTTGACCATACAGAAATGGGGACCATGTCTGAAAGAAAATCACATTAGAACACCTGTTTCAACTCTCTAACGTGCGCATTCTCTGACTCCGTGAAAGAAAGAAAATTCAAAAGGCAAAAAAAAAAAAAGACAGAGAAGCTTTAAACGTCGTCGTGGGAACAAAAAAAATGATTCGTTTTCAGATTCCCATTAGAGGACGGACACAACCAATGCGCAAGAAACAAAACAGAACATGCCAACAACTTAACAAAGAAGGAAGAGATTACCGATGGGATTAACGTTGCCCCAGTAAGTCTCAACCTGAGGATGCTGAAGAGGATCACCGTAAACCTCACTGGTACTCGTCAATAGAAACCTAGCACCCACTCTCTTCGCCAAACCAAGCATGTTCAACGTCCCGACCACATTCGTCTTGATTGTCTTGACGGGATTGAACTTGTAGTGAACAGGGGAGGCAGGGCACGCCAAATGATAGATCTGATCCACCTCCAGTAGTATCGGCTCCACCACATCGTGACGTATGAGCTCGAAGTTAGGGCTACCGAAATGATGCATCACGTTCTCTTTACGTCCCGTGAAGAAGTTGTCAACGACGATCACCGTGTCTCCCCTCGCCATCAACCGATCCACCAGATGCGATCCCACGAACCCCGCGCCACCTGTCACCACCACTCTCAGCCCTTTGCGTTTCAAACCGAGCGGGATTTTCCCGCCTGTTGCTCCCATCAAGAGACTGGGCCTCCTCTGGGCCTGGAACGACTCGTCGTCGGGCCTGATTCCGTAACCGGAGAAGGGATCCGAGTAGGGGGTGGAGCGAGGGAAGATTGTGAATACTAATGTCGCGATGGCAATGCCGACGAGAACGAAGAGGAGTCTCTGTTCACGGAGCATGTAACGCATAGGACGTGTCACGGTGGAGGACCACGGTTTGATAGGTCTCGGGTAGTAAGCATCGGCGTGTGGTTGGCCAGCCTCGTGTCGACGGTTGATCAGCTCGCTAGCCATCTCGTTTGTCTCCTCCTACCTCTCTCTCTCGATCAAACAGCAGCGTGAAAAGCGAATCGGGTATTTTCGTGTATTTAAGTGGCCAAAGACGTTACTGATCAAGGATAATCACTATCTCTTATTACGAGAATACCCTTTTATTTAGTCCATTATTTGCTAGCAGCAAGTTAAAACACATGTTTATATAAAAAAAATTGAATGAATACTCTTCTCATAAAGCCATATAAGCACATATAGTACACCAAAATTGACACATCAAATTTGATTTTAGTATTTTTATGATTTCTTTCACATTTTTCATCTTCCTATTATTTGATTCAAATAGTTTAACAAACCATTTAACTGTCCACAATTTTTTCAAATAATCTTCTAATTACATTCATCTTTTTGTGGTGATAAATATGTTTAAAAGGAATAAGATATATCATTTGTTATTTTTAATGATTTATATATGTTATCATAAATTTATAGGAATATTAAAATTTATTTTCAATCTTTTACTATAAACTAAAATTTATCCTTTAAACCGATCTGACCGTGGCTCGTTGAAAAAGTTGAATCCATTTCAGTTTAAAACTCGGATTTGAGAAAAACTGGTAAAACCAGCTAAAAACCAGTGATTCATGTCAACTTCAAAATCCGGTTCTAAAAAATCAACATGTAATTTATGTGTTTTTAATTATTAGTATTTCATGATCAATGTTTAACTAACACTATTTAATTTGTAGTCTATTTAATTATATTTTCTAAAAAATTAAAATAATATATTTTTGGTTCTTATATACTATTTTTATTTTGCCATATTCATAAAATTTGGGAGTTTAGTTGTAAAAAAATATGGATTGCTAATTTTGAAAACATTTGCTTGAATTAGAACATTTATTTGATTAACACGTAAACGAAAGCTGTCTACCAACCATGACATATTTCCTTGGCTGATTTGCAATATTGATACAACTCATATAACAATATATATTTGTTAGAATGGAGCATTTTGGTTGGTAAAGAACATGATCAATCATTGAACTAAAAACTTACATACAACTTTGAATACAAATTAAGAGAAAGGGAAGAGCATTGGCGTTTACGTTGACTTGATTCTAACGTGGCTAACATACTTATCAAATCGATTTGTTTGTTTTCTTATAAACAACAATTGAAATTTTATGATAAATGGAATAAGACTAGCTAACAAATAGATTCTACAAACGAGTTCAGATTAGACTATTTTATAAAAAAATATATGAATTTATTATATATATCGTCAAATAGTTTAGATTAAACGGTATATGTTAAAAACTAAATCAAGTAAGGTGGTGGCCAAGTACTTGAGAAAACAAGCCATAGCATTGTGAAACAATCTTCATAAAGTCGACACCACCTTCTTCTGACGTTAGACACTATGAGAGAATTAGTTACTCGTTAGGTGGGTTGAGCCTTGACAAGACATAATAGTATCGACCAATGTTAAGCGTTTTATAGAGGATTATTCTCTATGAACCGATTTTTAGAACACGACCCTATACGTGGCAATATATGGGGTTAGTAGGATGATTGATTAGGCCCAATATATTGGATACACTGGGCCTATATGTTGATGTTAAAACCAGCAAGGTTAAGGCCTTAAACAGGATAATCCGGGTTGTAATTGGATAAACCCGAATCGTCCGGATCGTTGGGGAATCAGGTCTTCTTCCTGAAGAGACGAACGTATCTTCTAATCATCCAGTTTCATCACCAATGGCGTCGGGGTGGGGAATAACGGGGAACAAAGGGAGATGTTACGATTTCTGGATGGATTTCAGCGAGTGTATGTCTCACTGCAGAGAGCCCAAGGATTGCTCTCTTCTTCGTGAAGACTACCTCGAATGTCTTCACCATTCCAAAGAGGTACCTACTCCTTACCTTTCTCTCGCTCTTGCCGGATTTGTTAAATCACCAATTCACGCGCGTCGACTGCTTAGATCCGTTTTCAATTTTGATTACTCGAATCCAGATCAATTCGGAAAAAAATCTTCTGCTCACTTATTAGGTGTATGTATCTGTATGATGTGATAAGCAGCTTATCATAAGCTTTTTGCTTGGAACTTTCATGGTTTGATTACTTTTGATGAAATGAAAAGTATAATTGGTGGATGTTTTCATATTCATACCATTCACTGAACCAGTCTTAGCGCTTAGATAGCCATTTCATTGTCTGTGATCGAGATGAAATTCTAAGTACATGTTCTCTCTGTATTGGCAACATATAAAGGTGGAATGAAAATCGAAATGCATTAATAGGCTCATGGGAGAAACTTTGAGAGAGTGTTAAAAGCTTTTTTTGTTTATTATCTTGACGATAGATTCTTTGCTTCCTATATAAGCTTATCCCAGATGGAACTGACAAAGGGAGTGTGTAATTTTGTGTGTAGTTCCAACGAAGAAACAGGATATACAAAGAGGAACAACGTAAACTAAGAGCAGCTTCAAAGAAAGGCCAAGATACCGGCGGTGATGCCACTCATACTAGTAATCACTAGTCGTGAAGCCAAGTTTGCATCTTCCGTAACCAGGAAGAAGAATAACCAAAGTTTCGTGCAGATTCTCTGTATGTGTTGTCTGTCAAACTCCTTTTGATTGTTTTCACTTTGCTTCTGCAAATGAATATACTGTTTTTTTTTTCCTTCTCAATTTGACTGAGTATATCCTTTGGCTGTTCATCAAACAGACTTCTTTCATGGTAATAATTTACTCTTACAGTTAATCTTAATTAACATAATACATTCACCATCAATGAAACCAATATGGAGTTCATTTGAATTTGATTAAAAAAAAAAAAAAGCTCTGTATTATTCTCAGATAAAATTCGTTAAGTGTAACAAAAAAACTGAAACAAACAAAACAAAATAATGTGGTGGTAAATATAAAATTCGAGTTTATCTCAAACTTTGGTTTGGTTGCTTAAAAAAGAAGGCGCCTGAAAAGATGATAAAACGACGGCAACAAGCAAACCACCAAGTCCCTTTCTTAATTGGAACCTCCCTCTCCACGCTTCTCCTTCTTCTTCCATGGCCACCGTCTCCTCCTCTCCCTGGCCTAACCCCAACACGCCTCCCTCAGATTCCGACTCTCACCACCGCGGAGACGACGCCGAGCCTCTCGATTCCTTCTCCTCCATGACTCTCACCTCCTCCGAAGATCCCAATCACAATTCCGATCAGATTCAAACCCCTTCCTCTCCCCCCGCGACGCCTCCTCCATCCCTCCTCCACCTCTCCTTCAACCAAGACCACGCCTGCTTCGCCGTCGGCACCTCCCGCGGCTTCCGCATCCTCAACTGCGACCCCTTCCGCGAAATCTTCCGCCGCGACTTCGACCGCGGCGGCGGAGTCGCCGTCGTGGAGATGCTCTTCCGATGCAACATCCTAGCCATCGTCGGCGGCGGGCCCGACCCCCAGTACCCTCCCAGCAAGGTCATGATCTGGGACGATCACCAGAGCAGGTGCATCGGCGAGCTCTCCTTCAGGTCCGACGTTAGATCGGTTCGCCTCAGGAGGGATCGGATCGTCGTCGTTCTTGAGCAGAAGATCTTTGTCTACAACTTCGTGGACCTCAAGCTGATGCATCAGATTGAGACGATTGCGAATCCTAAGGGACTGTGTGCTGTCTCTCAGGGTGCTGGTGGTTCGATGGTGTTGGTGTGTCCTGGCTTGCAGAAAGGACAGGTGAGGATCGAGCATTATGCTTCTAAGAGGACTAAGTTCGTTATGGCTCATGATTCGAGGATTGCTTGCTTTGCTCTCACGCAAGATGGGGGTTTGTTGGCTACGGCTAGCTCTAAGGGGACTCTGGTTCGGGTGTTTAATACTGTTGACGGCACCTTGCGCCAAGAGGTACTAGTATAAAGCCGTTTTAGGCTTTTAATTAATCGAAAGCTTTCATCTTTGTGGAATAGTTAGGAGGGTGAAACATGTTGATTGAAAAGGATGCATCTTTTGTTTAGTGAGCTCAACGTTGGTAATAGTCTGATTAATATGATGACCACATTAAACTGTTAGGGTCATTGATGAATCCATTGTCAGAGCAGTTGTTGTTATGAAACATGTGGTGATGCATCTTGCATTTGATCTTGTTCCTCCTTAAGCTGTAGAAATCCTATACAAGCTTATTTGCATTGGTTATTCCATAGGAGAAACTCTCAGTATTTATCTTCTCATTTGAATTTACTCTTTAAAGTCTTTTCGATTCTTATTTTCTTAGGGAATTTCAGATGTTTATAATAATAATGCCTTATGACTTACGAGTTTGGACTCCATTGCTCGGTGACAATAACGTGATGTGATTGTACAGGTTAGGAGGGGTGCAGATAGAGCGGAGATATATAGCCTCGCTTTCTCTTCAAGTGCTGAGTGGCTAGCTGTCTCAAGCGACAAAGGAACTGTCCATGTCTTTGGTCTCAAAGTCAACTCCGGCTCTCAAGTCAAAGACACACCACGAATTGCTGCTGAACTTACCCGTTCTTCCTCATCCCCATCATCGTCTCTGTCGTTATTCAAAGGTATAAGATGGCCTAAACCCAAAAGTCAGTTAGTTTCACGCCTTAGCAGCGTCTTGGTTCAGTTAGCATAACGCTTTTTTACTCTATTAGGAGTGTTGCCGAAGTATTTCAGCTCGGAGTGGTCGGTGGCTCAGTTCAGATTGGTTGAAGGAACTCAGTACATAGTCGCGTTTGGTCATCAGAAGAACACTGTTGTTATTCTTGGCATGGATGGGAGGTAAGCAGCAAAAAGAAACTTGTCATTCAATTGACAAACTTGAACTCTTATTGCATATCTGATTTGACCTGAGTTGGATCATGTTCTTTGTTGTTTTGAACAGCTTCTACAGATGCCAGTTTGATCCAGTGAACGGAGGAGAAATGTCTCAGCTCGAGTATCACAACTGTCTAAAACCGCCTTCTGTTTTCTAGATGCAATCTATTCTCTTTAGTTCCTTGTCTATCTCTGCTACTTAAAGTGGTGAGAGTTGGTGCAACCATACGGTATTAATGTATATAGTTTGTGTATAATAATAACACAAACGATTTGTATATTTTGTAAAACCTTTAATCTTTAACCAAAACTGATTCGTATAATATATCTTTACAAAAAAATGTCGAGTATTTTTTTTTTTTTTTTTTGCTTAAAACATGAGGTTTTGTAATGAAATCTCCTTGCTGTTTTTTTCCAATACATAATAGGAAACTTTTTCCATTACCAAAAACCAAATCTTTGCACCTATCCGGTTTAATTGACTCATACACAGCTCGATCAAACAGAGAAGACCTCTAAAGGAGATAAAAAAGGTGCGCATCCAGGGAATCGAACCCTGGTCAGTACCGTGGGAGGGTACTATGATACCACTACACCAGATGCGCTTTTGTCTAGCTGAGATGTAAACAATAATTTGTTATTTCAGATAAGCGTATGTCGTTGTGTTCGAGTGTTATTTGTTTTGTCATCTTCCAGAGTCGATAAGTCCTTTTTGCTAGACCATTTGCAAAATCAGTGAGGTTTTTATTCATTTAAAATAAAAAGTCAAACCAAATCAGCACTAAAACGGAACCAGAAATTTTAGCTATATACAACTACATTACAAAGACGATCGACGAACCAGAGAAGTAGCTTTTCAGCTGAGTAAATATCTTGAGGATAAAACATTAGTTGTAACATTGAGAAAACCAGAGTTTTGGCGAGGATGTTTCATGATGAGGGGCATTATATCATTTGCTGTCTCAGATGGTAATTAAATAATTTTATTGATAGAACTATAAAACAAATTAGGGTTTAAGCTTGTAATATCATTCTCATTATAATTTATACAGGTGTGTTGTGGGCCGTGTGGTGATTAACTAGTCCTATTTTTATCACTACGATGTCTATGTGTTTAAGAAAATAAACAAACTCAAAAGATTTTTTAAAAGACAGGCCATATTATGTTTTTTTTTTGTAAACTAGGATATATTATGCTATTACGATTATAATGTAGATTACATATGCATAACTTTACAAACGACAATTCTACATGAAGATTCTCACCTCGGACAATTTTTCTTGGCCAAAACTGAGATATTCGCTTTCCTTGTTTGATACAAACTGGGCCGTTAAAATTACCGTTTCTTTGTTTTCGTTAACCGAAAACGGTAAGTTGTTGATGGGGAGATCAAACACAAATAGACGGTTTGGACGCATTTTAAGCATTAAGCTCATGTAAATGGCGAATCATAACTAGGATGCCAACAAATAAGAGACGCTAACTAATTTCTTGTTTGGGATTAATAACGGCCTGTTTTTTTTTGTAAAAAGAAAACTATAAATTGATATGTCCATGTTTACTTCCTTTTCAGGATTTAGAATAATCACTATATTTTTCAGAAAAATTAATATTCTCAATTCACTATGATCAAGAGAGGGTATCCATCAATGGCGGCGACAATATACGGCGTCAGGAGCTTTTTCTTGTTGGCGGCCATTGTGATATTGTTGTCCGGTCGTTCTGGAGGCGCCACCGCAGCCACCAGAGGTTACATTAAGTACAAAGATCCAAAAGCTGCGGTTGAGGAGAGAGTAGAGGATTTGCTAACACGAATGACATTACCTGAGAAACTTGGTCAAATGTGTCAAGTTGATCGGTTCAACTTCTCATTTTATCCCCCGGCCACGCGCCACGAAATCTTCACAAAGTACCTGATCGGTATGTTAAAACAAAACTATTTATTATAAAATCAAAATTCCAAATAAAATGTTTTGATAAAATAATTATATAATTGAATTGGTGCACGAGTATAGGAAGCGTTTTGAGCAATCCGTATGATACCGGGGCAAATCCATCAAAGCGGGTCGTCGAAGCGAACACCATGCAGAAATTGAGTCTTTCGACGAGGCTTGGAATCCCTTTGCTTTACGCCATTGATGCGGTTCATGGCCACAACACTTTTATCAATGCCACCATCTTCCCTCACAACGTCGGTCTTGGTGCCACTAGGTATATATTCTTAGATGAAATGTAACATATACACTGAAAACGTGGCGTTTCATAGTTTGATTTGATGTGAATGCGTGTTGTTGTAGGGATCCTGATCTTGTCAAAAAGATTGGAGCTATAACTGCGCTTGAAGTAAGAGCTACAGGAATCGCGCAAGCATTTGCGCCTTGTGTTGCGGTAACTAATTTAAACTGAAAGTTTTGTAGACATACGCCAAAATAGATATATAGAACATTCTTACCTCATCCGGTCGAGAAATTGGATGGAACAGGTTTGCAGAGATCCTAGATGGGGAAGGTGTTATGAGAGCTATAGTGAAGATCCCAAAGTGGTGACTATGATGACCGAAAGTATCATGGAGGGATTACAAGGAAATGCTCCTTACGTCGCTGACTTCAAGTAAACCAAGAACTAATGCTAATGAGTTTTAAACCAGATATAATGTATATTAATCATTACTTTACTAATGTGAAAAATGTTTTGTCTACACGATCAGGACTAAACTGGCTGGTTGCGCCAAACATTTTGTTGGGGATGGAGGAACGGTTGGTGGAATCAATGAGAATAACACTGTGGCTGATAACGCTACTCTCTTTGGTATCCATATGCCTCCTTTTGAGATAGCCGTAAAGAAAGGGATCGCATCAATCATGGCTTCTTATTCTAGTCTCAACGGTGTTAAGATGCATGCAAACCGGGCAATGATCACTGATTACCTCAAGAACACCCTCAAATTCCAAGGCTTTGTTATCTCTGACTGGCTTGGAATAGATAGGATCACAACTCCACCCAGAGCAAATTACACATACTCTATCGAAGCTTCCATTAATGCCGGCATTGACATGGTTAGCTCTCTTTTTTTTTTCACTTTCAAGAATCGATAAACGGATTCTTGAAATTCTATACGTATTGTAGACTCTGAACTGAGGGCTTTTTAAATGTAGGTTATGGTTCCATTTCAATATATAGAGTTCTTGGAAGGATTGACTAAACTAGTGAACGGTGGATACATTCCTATGAGCCGTATCGATGATGCTGTTCGAAGAGTCTTGAGAGTTAAATTCTCCATTGGTCTCTTTGAGAACCCATTGGCAGAGGAAACTCTTGTCGCCGAGTTTGGATCTGAGGTAAATTCAAATATACTTTCTGATCATGTCAAGATTTTGTATTATATATACATATATACATTTCAAAGAGTTAAAGAAACAATTATATGTCTATGATATAGCATGTGAAATAAAAGCTAGTATTAGTCAGAATTTCATATACCATGTGGATATAAATTTCCACAAAAACTATTATGCCATAAAATTATATAAAGCACTAGTTAGTCTTATTATACACTAGTGATGTAAGATTCTTAACACAACGTTGTAGGCGCATAGAGAAGTAGCGAGAGAGGCGGTGAGGAAATCAATGGTGCTTCTAAAGAACGGGAAGACAAACGTAGATAAAGTTATTCCTCTCCAGAGAAATGTGAAAAAGATCGTTGTTGCTGGAGCACACGCTAACAACATGGGTTGGCAATGTGGTGGCTTTACTCTCACTTGGCAAGGATTCAATGGAACCGGAGAAAACATTGGCCGTAACAAAGCCATGCAACTCCCTACCGGTAAAACCAGAGGTAATCAAAATTAATGTCTAAAGATACGTAGACTATTTATCCGTTCACATACACATGCATTATAATATAGAGAGACATTTATTCTATAATGTCGTTTCAAAACATTTATAGGAACTACTATCTTGGAAGCCATTATGAAGACTGTCGATCACACTACTGAAGTTGTCTACGTGGAGGAACCAAACCAAGATACGTCGAAGCTTCACGCTGACGCAGCATACACAATTGTGGTCGTAGGTGAAGCTCCTTACGCAGAGACACAAGGGGACAGCACCACGCTAAGCATTGCCGCACCAGGTCCAGACACGATTAGGCATACGTGTGGTAGTGGTATGAAATGCATAGTGGTCCTAGTCACAGGACGTCCTCTGGTGATCGAGTCGTACCTTGACACCATCGACGCTCTTGTAGTCGCTTGGCTTCCAGGAACGGAAGGACAAGGAATCACTGATGTCTTGTTTGGTGATCATCCCTTCACTGGAACGTTGCCTCGCACGTGGATGAAGAGTGTGACTCAGCTTCCTATGAACGTTGGCGACAAGAACTACGACCCGCTCTTCCCCTTCGGATACGGAATCAAAACTTAAATCAAGATTCAAGCCAAACTTTTATCATGTTTGTAACTTATGTGAAAATGTTCAATGTGACGCTTTTGATGCTTTGTCTCCGATCTGCCTGGCTATGAAACCTCGTTTGTTTTTTTGTCTGCTAATATGAATATGGAAAGACGTTGTCTTCATGATTTGATTGATAATCAATCAATTTATGTTGATTAGATAAAATTTCCAAGTCACAAGTTTTTTTGGGCAACGCTGTTCATGAAATTGAAAGCCATTCAAGGGAATCATCCAAAAGTGTGATTAGGTCAACGTTTGTCTATCCTCATGCTCACCGAAATACATATTCATTTCAATGTACTTTGAAACCCTAAATAATTTAACTCATACTGGTGTGATTATGAATCTGAAATCAATCCTGTTTATATTGAGAAAATAGATATAGCATTCTAGAGAAAACTGTATATGAAGGATGAGCATTTTTTTTGCTACTTTGCCAATCCCCTAATCTCCCTTTTTTTTCTGTTTATTTATATATATATATATATATTTTTTAGAACATCCCTAATCTCCCTTTATCGATGACATAGCGTAAAGCATCCCTTCCAATAATAATCGAACTAGTGGCACAATAAAACCTAGCATCCCTTCCAATAAGAATCAAACTAGGGGCACAATAAAACCTACTCCAAACACTAAACTACTAGTACAACGTACATTCGTTCGCTACTTTGTTTTTAGGAGAGACAAAATACTAAAAACTATGAGACTAAAATGATGTGTGTACGAGTGCTCATAGTATAAGAAAGTTTATTCATCTAAGTCTTATTATAATCTCTTTGTTAATGTGGTCGACACTAGACTGAGATTATGTACCGACTCAAAGGTTTGACCTAGGCGAATATTCCTACGGAATAACATGCATGATGTTAACAAATTCATTTGTCTTTTCAGAGTTTTCTTTTTCAACTTTTCTTTCGCATATTATCCACTTTTAGATTAGATCAAATATCCTTTTTAATTTATCTTTTGTGGTTTTTCTCTATCAGTACATTTAACTGATCCACATATAAAAGTTACTCTTTCTTTCTTTATCCCCACGGCTTGTTCGTTAGGTTAAGGCCTACGGGTTTAAACTTGATCATTGCCGTCTCATACCTGTATCGAAAAATATGACAAAAATATAAACTACAGGTTGGGACTGTGAAGAGAGAACATGTTCTCCATATTCCCTCTTGGTATTGCCTTGTCTCTCTTTTTGGTTCAAAGCTGATATGCGTTTATTTATTTTTTTCATTTTTAAAACTGTTGTCATATTTTTTTTTTAAAATTATAACGAGAATAAAAAATAAAGAAGGAAAAAAAATTAAAGTTGAAAGTTAAAAATAAATAAAGTAATTTGAAAAAGGAGAAGAATGAGCTGGCCACTACTCGTAAAGTGTAGCTTCACTGGCTGTTACATCATTTATTTACGACTTTGAGATGATTTGGTTTATTGTAAAACATCAAAACTTCATAAAGTTAAACGTAGTAGCTTTTAGAAATTTACATCAAATAAAATAAAAATACCATTTAGAAGACCATTTACAGCCTACACGTTAAATACTGTCCAACATCGAAATACACTGTTCCCAACTCTTGATCGTCATTTTTTTTACTTATGAATACATTATTACTTTTCGGAATTATCCATTTTCAAACCAACTATTTCAAATATTTTTTGTTGCTATAAACTCTTTTTTTCTTTTTAATGTTTCATTTTATTTGTTAATTTGTTTTTCTTGACTATTAAGAAACCTGACACCTTTAATATAATTTTAGTGGGTAAATCTGTCGATGGGCATTTTTTATTTATTTTAAACTGATAATCTGTATTGCATGTTGATATTTGAATTTAATTTTGAGCTACTTTATGACAATTAAAAGGACATATACTATAATTTGTGTAGGAAATAAGAAAGTTGCAATGTCCTAAAAAGAAAGTAAAAGATGAGTAACTTTCATCAGTCGTATAAAGTATGATATTTTCTTTCTTTTATAAAAAACCTATGATATTTTCATGTTAGCTCGCAACGGCGCATGGTTTTGCATAGCCTTTAAAGCTTCTCTCAAGTTGTAGAATGTTTTGACTAATGGTCGGATCTTATCCTATTCATAATATCGTAGTTTCTTTTCTTTGTTCACTGAACAGTTGCATATTGTGTTTCCACCTTTTACTTTTTTTGTTTGTTTGTAAAAGAGCATAATTTCAACCTTTACTTGGAATCATGTTACATAGATCTCTAGCCTCTATGTACAATTTGGGAGTCGTGGCATGTGTAGTCCAATCGATCCAAACTGTATGGATTTCTAGCGTCTATGTTACAAAATGAACCACCGTAAGATATGGTTAAAGTGGAATATCCTGTAATGAGCTTAAAGAATCTTCTAATCATTTTGAGCCGTTAATTGCTTGGAAGTTTTTAGAAAGATCTTAGACATTTAATTCAATATCGGAGAATAACATTTTATTATTATATAGTGCATAATAATTCTAATAGTGTTGAAGATTTCAATGTTATTTAAAGTAGAAACAAAACACAAGAAAAGGTGAAGGCATCTAAGGTCGCTAGCAAGGAAGGGCCATTATCCTCTTTACGACAAAAAAAATTAGTAGGTTTCTGATGTGTAAAACGGTCGTAAAGACATTTCTGAAAAAGACTCCCCCCCCCCCTCCCAAAAAAATATAAAGCTACATTTGACGGGATTTTTTATTATTTGAAGAAAAACAAAATAAATATTTTTGAAAAACGAAATAAACAAATAAAGGGCCGCCAGATTGGGACAACCTTCTCTTGGCATTTAAGCGGAAAAAAAAAAACTTAATAGACCACCAAGCCTTGAGTCCCATGAATCATGGAAATTCCAAAAGCAATGCCTTAGTAGGTTTTATGGTTTGTTTCGGTTTATTTAGTTATGAATTTTTCAGTTTCATTTCACATGAATTGGACCATGCATTTTATTTTCCCTATTAGTGTGTTTATATAATTTTTTTCCTTTTTATTTTCTTAAAGATTTTCAGCATATAAAATTTCTGAATCTAAATAATATGATCCACAAACTTTCACCTTTTAACTCTGTTTCTCGTTTTTAAATGAAGTTGGATGAATGTGGAGCCTTTTTATCATAATAACAGTTTCAACTTAATTAGAATTGTGTTACAGCGTAAATTTTTCAATAAGTTTCTAAACTTTTGATCTATGATATATATATGCCGACATACTAAGGGGTTCTTCGTGGAAAACAAAATATTCATAAATCTGAAAAGTATTGGCAAGCAATCCATAAAGTAATTTACGGTCAAAGACTTGCTCAAAGTATATCTCCACAATATTATTAGAACTCACATCTAACAAGTGGATTCAAAGCTCAAAGAGCTATTAGACAAAAAAAAAAAATATTCATGTTCAACTCTATACAAAACAACAAAAAGTCGCAAAAGCATTTCTTGAACTTTTTTAAAAAATTGTTTTCTTTGTTCAAAAAAAAAAATTTGTTTTCTTTACAGTTAGGAAGACATATACACTGTAGTATAATTGAAATGAAATGAAGAAAAAAAAACCAAAAATTGTATAGAAAGGAGAGAAAAACAATACTATAAAATAAAGAGTAGTCAATAATTCATAGTAGCTTCTCTATAAATAGACATCCAAACACAAAAGAATTAAGCACATCGGAAACTTCCACTCTTCTTCTTATTCGTTCCATCCACTCACTTCATCCTCTCTCTCTCTCTCACTTGTTTCTCTCACTAGAGCAATGGGAATCTTCGATGACAGTAGCAAGACACTATGGGGAAGCATGACCCTTGGTTCTTCACGTTACGCTCTTAACGGCAAAATCATGCTCGCTTCCGTTATCATCCTCTTCGTCGCCGTCATCCTCATCCTCTGTTTCCACAGCTACGCCAGATGGCTATTCCGACGTCAAAACCGCCGTATTCGCCGCCGTATCAATGCTCATCTCCGATCGCTATCCGCCGCTCGAGACCCCACTCAATCATCCTCCCTCTCTCCTCTCGATCCGACGGTGCTCGAGAAGATCCCGATCTTCGTCTACTCCGTTGAAACCCACAAATCTCCGCCGGAGGAGTGCTCCGTTTGCTTGTCGGAGTTCGAAGAAGAAGACGAAGGACGTGTCCTTCCCAAATGCGGCCACGTGTTTCACGTTGACTGTATTGACACGTGGTTCCGGTCGAGATCTAGCTGTCCGCTTTGTAGAGCTCCGGTTCAACCCGAGCAGTCGTTTACTGAATCCGGTTTGAGGAATTCAGAACCGGTTGCTCCCGTTTTTCCATCGGTTAAGCCAATTGAGGATACCGAAGCCGGAAGCTCGTCATCATCGGACGAATCCGATTCATCGACGCCGTCTTCGTCGTCTGGTTCGCCGTTGAGGTTCCCGATGGAAGCTTGCGAGAGGGAACCGATTGATTTAGTCGGTATACTTGTTGAGATTCCCGGGGGAAATTGACGCTTCTAACTCCGGTTTACCCGGGGACAACGGATCTAATAATCGGGTTTCGATGAAGAGGATATGGGGTATTTGATTTGTTCCCTCACTCAAAATTGTTTGGAACTGAAGAGTCCGACCCGATAATTGGGGAACCGGGTGGGCAAGAGATGGAGTCGTAATTCGGATTCGTAACGATCGGCTAACCGAACCGGTAAGCGGGGCTACTCGGTCAATGTATGTACTGTCGTTTAAGTAGAGAAGCAAAGCAATCGCTAAGCCAAGCTCTCCCGCCAAAACGATTCTCTTTGTTCCTTTGTAATCTCTTAAAATGGTTTGTTACAGAGTTGTAATTAAAGTAAATAATTACGTTTTTATCATTGTAATTTTTTTAAAATAATATGTTCATTATTAACCGAATACTAAACTTAATTGTTTGTAAACCTTGTCATTCACTATTTCATTTACCCTTTTCGTTCATATGTTGTTTACTTGTTTCCATTGTACAAACTCTCGGGCACGCATGTAATCTGTGTGGTGAGAAAATGCATATCATATACATTGTACACCAGAATGTTCATTCAAGTAATTGCTGAGCCTAAATCAGAATGTTCCCGCTTATGAACTCTAGTGACAAAACTATCGGAAATTAAATTGAATTTATATACAACGATTGTGGTATTAGGTAGGATGGAGTTTTGGCACACTGGCACGTACTCAAACTGACGTGGACTCAAAGACTACGAGTGGGGGACCATCCGATTAACTCTCGCGTGCGTTGTGCATGTGTCAAGAACTAGATATCACTTGAAATAAAGTGGTTTACTTGATATATTTCATAGTTATTCTAACAAACACATTATAATGACGATGCATGCACCTTTCAGTTTTAAAAGCTATTCCTAGCGCACATGTCTCCAATTTTCAAATTCATTTGTGGGGACGAATGACCAACTTTATTATAAGGAATATTGATATATATAACATGTCGACCCATTTTTTTTGTTTGTAGAAAGTACAGTATTCGACTCTTCTTTTCTTTCTATAATCCTCACAATTGTTTAAATGAAAACATTCGACCATTAGACCTAAATCGATATTTGCAATTACCAAATTTCAGGACTGTAGCCTATTGATGCGGTTTGAGTCGGTATGTAAAGATTATGGATTCTATAGATCTGATTTTATAAAAAAATAACAGTTGTTGGGAAAAAAACCGTTGTAGATCGATAGTCAGTGCCCGTTATTACACTAGTATGTGTTAGTACCGTTGATGTTTTATGAAGCCGACGATACCTCGTTAGACACATATTTAAAGAGAGTATAATGAAAACGTTGCTTACATTAACATCTAGAGCAATCGTGCAGCAAGACCTGGTGCAAGATGATTATTAAACGTTGCCTACTAATTACTCGTGCCAGCACTGCACTTGTCTGCAATATAAGGAGAATACCGATTCTATGATATCATATCCAAGGAAAAGAAAATGTTATATACAAGGGAGAGACTTGGTTGCATGATTAATATAGTGCTGATTCATTGTGCTCTTGTGATTTTCGGAACTATACTACACAATTATTTAAATTATATCGTGCAAAGCAATCTATGGTTAATGACTAAAGCATTAATAGACTTGTAAACTATTGTTTATTTGAGTCTATAAAGATAGACAAATCGTTGTTTATGCATTCAGTAGACACGAGTCGACATAATAGCCACAAAATTACAAACAATCTCAAAGTAGCTTTATCATCAAGAAAAATTCTTATTAATATACATATTTATATATATATATGAATATGTTACCCTCACAATTTTATTAAATAAAATCGAAGAAAACATAACCAAAAAGATAGAATGCATTAGTAATGTAACGAATCAAATAGAATTGGTACAAAGAAACAAAGGACATTTTGAAGGGAAAAGTTTTCAAACAATAAATGGGTTAATGTGACCTCATATATAATATGCATGCAAGATAGTCATGATAATGATGTGATCATGATCAGTATTTGGGAGTGGTTGGAGCAGCCTTGTGACCAGTGAAGTAGAAAGGTCCGACGCTAAAGATCTTCAAGTTCTTGTCAGAGTGGTAACGGTATCCATACATCGACAATGGAACTCCTGTGAGACCCTTGTTGACATTGGTCGGGTTATTGCAAGTCTCGACCGGAGATGTGTAAAGTTTGACACGACAGTGAAGTAGGTCCTTGATGCTGGTCAACGACACATGGAAGTATCCCTTAGAATCAGTTGGATCGCTGTAGATCACAACATCCTTCTTGCTCTGTCCGTATGATCCTGGCTCGGAGCACACAATCTTGGCCTTTGCTCCTACATAAATTTAATTAAACGAGTTTTCTGATTAGTAATTTCTTTTTGATTAGTAATTTTGTTGTTTATATATAGATACTTTATTAGGGAAGCTTGAGTATGTATTTATACCTTGGATTGGGTAGGTTTCGTAACCGTTTTTGCAGAGGATGATGCCATCAACAACTTTAAGAATCTCTGGGACGTATGGTTTGGTGGGTGGAGTGTAGGTTGGTTTTGGGACATAAGGAGTTGGAGGAGAATAGCTTGGAGACTTTTTGTAGACCGGGGGAGAGAGAGTTGGCTTGTAAACCGGGGGAGAGAGAGTTGGCTTGTAAACCGGGGGAGAGAGAGTAGGCTTGTAAACCGGTGGAGTGTAGACTGGAGGTGGGAGGGTTGGTTTGTATGCTGGTGGAGTGTAAACCGGAGGTGGAAGCGTTGGTTTGGTGTAGACCGGAGGGGAAAGAGTTGGCTTGTAAACTGGTGGAGTGTAGACTGGAGGAGGGATAGTGGGTTTAGTGTAGACCGGAGGAGAGAGTGTAGGCTTGTAAACTGGAGGTGGGAGGGTGGGTTTTGGTTTGTATGTGGGTGGAGTGTAAACCGGTGGTGGGAGGGTTGGCTTGTATGTGGGTGGTGTGTATACCGGTGGTGGAAGGGTGGGTTTGTGAGCCGGCGTAGTGTAAACCGGAGGTGGAAGGGTTGGCTTGTGAACCGGTCGTGTGTAAACTGGAGGTGGGTGGGTTGGTTTGTAAGCTGGTGGAGTGTAAACCGGAGGAGTTGAGGGGGAGTAGTAATCAGCTGTGGCTATGGTAGCCAAAGAGAGGAGGAAGCAAATGGCCAAGGCGGCGCGTGTTACCGCCATTGTAGAGAACGTGGCCTACCTTTTGCCTTATGCTACCTCGTCTTTAGTGTTTGAAGTAGGATGAGAAAAAGGATTTCATCAAATGGGGTTTTATATGAAAATGTTAACGAGTGTTGATGAATTTTATAAGAATATTTAATGTTATCATCAATGGTGAACAGTCAAAAATCAGTTTTTTGGGATTCATTTTAGTGTGATGCACGATCAAAAACATGCTCCCCAATTACAACATACACACGGTGCCGGCCGAAAGGTACATAAGAACTGAAAAGGACGTTAATTTTAGGCTCAGAGATTTTGATAGGTCCATTAACTAATAAACAGAAATTGAGAGGCCTTCATAATCCCAGCTAACTTGATGAGGTAGCTATCTGATTCATGGCCCATGGGAGGCCTAAACGGCTAAACCAAAGTTGCAAGTTTCGCTGATAATATATTTGTCGTTTTCGTTTAATATTTACTCTAAGCATCAAAATATAATTGTTAGTTTATGAGTTGACCAAAAAAAATGTTAGTTCATGAAATCGAGATGTGAAATTACAGAATGAGGCCTAAACCAATGTTGCATGTTTCGCTGATAATTCCTTCTTCTTTATATTTTTAAAATATTAGTTGCATTTAACTTCAAAATAACCTTGTAGACAAATTATTCATATACGAAGTATATAAAATTACCTAAAAGCTGAATTATCAAAAAAAAATTATTCAATTATTTTTTATCTAAAACAATATGATATTTTATCTAAATTCTCAAATTAACAGATATTTTATATTTGACTTCTCCTGAGCTATTCTCAATCCCAAATTTCTTTTTTTTAAAGAGAGATTTTTTATCGAATTTATATTGTGTGACACATGAAAAAAACTAGAGAAAGAATCAAAGTCCTATCTGTTTGATTAGATAAAAACGTTAGATAGTATCACGTAACATTGCGGTATTTTACTTTCTTACTATTATCTTCTTTCATATTTATGCATGCTTTAAAAATCACTAGCTATGATATATTTTTTAGGTCTAATTCGTGACTTAACATTGCCATGTTGTCAGATGTAGCTGCATCGCCTCATCGGGTTTTAAACACACACAGAAAGAAAGAAAAAATATGGAGAGGAATAAGAAGAAGAAGATTGTTATTCAAAAAAAAAAAAAGAAGATTGTGATGTAGGATATATCGTGAGATCCTACATTACAAATGTGCATTAACAGAAAAAAAATACATGAAACAAGTTAAATCTTAAAGTAGGAGTTTAATGTATTTACAATATAGTGTAGTGGCAAAGGCTTCGTGACTCGGTGGCTAGTTCCTTGTCAAAAGTGTCGAGAAACTGATATATGGTTGTGACGGCAAGCAAGATACCAGTCCCTGAGCCAATAGCTCCGGTGAGGTCAGCAAGAACAGTGAGTGCACCAATGCACATTCCTCCAAAGGCGGCTGTTGTTGGGATGTAGCGGTTAAGCTCCTTGTGTAGATTGGAGTCTCTGTGCCCATCCATCCACATCCCTTGTTTCTTGAGCTGCTTGGCCACGTCTCTGGCGGAGGAACCCGAGACTTCAATCCATGTCTTTGATAGAAAGGCACAAGTAGAGAGCATGAAGACGATGTAGAAGAGTGTGTGGCAAGGATGAGCAGCCAGGCTTGATGGAGCTGTGATCAAGTAAGCGAGACCACCGACTGGTGTGGGTCCTCTCCACTGTCCCAGCAAGTTCACCAGGAAACTTCCGCTGAAGTTGTTGTAGAGAAGCTGAGAGATGAAGTAGAGATTTGAGACTAGAGCGGATTGGAGAATGATGGGCATGTTGGAGGTGTACAAGAGCTTGATCGGGTAGCCGCCGCCTTGTCGAGAGTTCTTTGACCAAAGAGGTAACACAACGCGGAAGCCTTGGAGGTAGACGACAATGAGGAAGACCAAGACTGTTGCAAGCAAGTTTGTAACGTTTGGAAGGCTCTGTCTGAAGAAAGCTTGTCGGATGCTTGACTTGGTTATGAGGTTATGGAAGAGCGAGATCAACGCGCCTTCAAACTCCTGTCCAGACCGTCCGATGTTGTTGAACGTAACGGGGCTAAAGGCTTTCCATATAACGCTCTCGCAGAGGCTAGTCGCTATGAAAAGGGAGATCGCTGAGCCAAGACCATACCCCTTTTGGAGAAGCTCGTCCAGACACTGAAGGATGACTCCGGCAAAGACAAGCTGGAGAACGATGAGAAGTGCGTTTCCCACGCCGAGCTGTGCGACTGGACCGTACATACCAGAGAGGACGTATGTCACGGCTTGACCTAAGGCGATCAGAACGCCGAGAAGCTTCTGAGCAGCGTTCAAGAGAGCATGATCCTCCTCATCGTTGACCTGAATAATCTTTGAGCCAGTCAAGAACTGCATCACGAGCCCTGATGTGATGATGGGACCGATACCGAGCTCCATGAGGGTGCCACGGCTCGAGGCGAGGATGGCACGCATCCAGTAGAATGGATCCGCGCCGGTGGTGGAGTGGATACCGTAGAGAGGAAGTTGACTACAAACGAGAAACACGAAGAGAGTGGTCAGGGTATAGATGACCTTCTCTCTCAATGGAACCTTCTTCTTCTTCTCAAAAGCACTCTGCACTTCTGGCAGATACGGCAAAAACGGTTTCACCATATCCAACACACGAAACCCTCCTCTTCTCATACTTTCGCTATCTGCCTACGTTTAGGTTGCTAAAAAAATAGGTTTTATCTTGTTCTTTCTTCTCTTCGTGTGCATGCTTTATATAATAATTTTGTTGAGAATAATCTTGAAGATAGCTTGATCCTCAAGCTAACCTAAAGTTATTTGAAATAGGAAATAAATTTTATCTAGGAGTTATCTAGATAAGCTATGTTTATTGTGATTAGGAATATTTAATCAACTAACTAATCAGTAATCCCACTTTTTTTTTTGCGGTAACAAATGTCGAAATACAATGGAAGTGCTTTACTTTTTGGTTAAGAACCAACCAGAGGACGACAAAAAAAAAACTAAAGTGTGACACTTGATATAACTCCCCACTCATCAAAAAGTGTCAAGCATTAAAGGAAAATGAAGTAAGCAAGGAGACCGACACCATCGTTCAGCCAGAAAGTACTCTTCTCAAGTGTCGTGTCCATCTTCCCTCTTTAGCTTTGCCATGTTTCAATCATTTTCCAATCATCTTCCCTCTTGGACTTTAATTACTGATTTGGATTAGGCGATAAAAAGTAGGATAACCTTGACAGCTCTGTAATTAAAAACATGTGGTTAAAAAAAGTTATGTACAACGTAGTTCCCTCAACAAATCTGAATGTATCTATTTTTATGTTTTTATTTCATCCACAAACGACGAACAATCACAATCGAATAGAATACAGAGGAAGAACACACAAAAAGGAAAAGAATTAATGAAAGTTTCATAAACCAGCTGAGACTATAAACCAAACCCCATATGTAACAGAGAATCAATGATCAACGTGAGTGTCTATACAAATCATAAGGTGCCCAAAGAGAATCAAGTGGACAAGGCCGTCTCGAA
Organism: Brassica rapa; assembly: GCF_000309985.2. Lineage (NCBI taxonomy): Eukaryota > Viridiplantae > Streptophyta > Magnoliopsida > Brassicales > Brassicaceae > Brassica > Brassica rapa. The sequence goes on along the minus strand of NC_024801.2, from coordinate 19,498,747 downwards.
TCTAACCGGAACCACGGTTTACCACTCCCAGACCAATGCAACAAACTAACCGGACCGGGATGAAGATCTCTGCAGCTCCCCTTCACGTTATCTCCACCGAGACCATGCTGATTCCACCGATGCTCAATCGGCGCAACATCCCCGGCGAAAACCAGCAAGAACGGAGGCAGAGACCCCAGCTCGTATATCCTATCGCTCTTCTGAACCTCCATCCACTTCTCAATCGCCTCCGTGTACCCCACGCGTCTCCATCTCTCCAGATCCATCACCATCACCCCCGTGTTGAAGTAGCACGGGCTCCTCCCTCTGAACTTGGCGGAGAACCGCTCCGAAGACCAGAACGCCGGCGTGAAGTACTTGGTGAAGTTCGCGCGGCAGTACTCCGGAGCTCCGATGGTTTTCGATCCCAGCCTCGTCCTCCAGAGCTTGGCGATGTCGTCGACGACGATCAGATCGGAATCGAGGTAGATCACGCGCCTCACGCACGGCTCTAACAGATCGGCGAGGTAGTTTCTAGCGTAGTTCAACGGCTGCTCGAGCGCTTGCCTCACGGAGGTGGAGATCAGCGTCCGTACGGTCTCCGGATCGAAGTAGTAGACCTTGAATTTCGATTCGGGGAAGGTGGAGCGTACCAAGGACTCTAGCTCGGGCTCGGAGACGAGGAAGTGGAAGAAGACGCTCTCGGGGCACGACGAGTGCTGGAGGATCGAATTAACGGCTGCGATTGAGCCACGTAGGTACTCGAAATCGAGAGTAATCGCGACTTGGACTAACGAAGGGTTGCAGACGCTGGAATCGATGTCGGTGATAGCGCAATCGGCGGCGTTGCGGAGCAGAGGGGATTTCCTGAAGGAGAATCTATGCGGCGAGGTTGGGAATCGGAGGTGGGAGGATCTGATAGCTTCGGCTGGGGGAAAGGATTGGAGGGAAGGAGAGAGGACGATGATAGCCAATAGGACGGAGAGTAAACCGGAGAATCGCATGATTCGGAGCATCGCGATTCTCTGTTTCTTCTTCTTGGATTTGAAATTGGATGCGCCGGGCGGCGGCGATGGAGGAGGCGGCTAGGGTTCCTTTGATGTCCGCGAATGTTTTTTGAAAATTCAAAGCAAAGAGAGAGAAAGGTGAGTGATGCATCTGATGGTAGACGAATCCAATAGTGGAAGTAAGAATCAAAATGGGATCGAAGATGACCTGAGAGGGGAGAAGAATAATTTCGAAATCGGAAGAAGAATGAAGAAAGGCGCAAGTTAAGGAGGGGCGGTGCTACGGTGCGCCACCGTCTGCTCTTTTACGCCCTCTCCTCTTTCTCTTCTTTTGGTTCTCTCTCTCTCTGTCTCTTTTTACTTTGATTTCTCCTTTGCCAACAAATAGATGGTATTCTACTTTGTTGTATTGTATGAAGGCTTGGCGTTTTTATGGAAGAATAATGTTTTGTATTTAGTATACAAATACATTGAATTTAACTAAAAGCATTCAATTCTTATACCCCTAAATGGAGAAAACTAATAGTTTTGGCATTGGACTGGGATATTTACTTTTGTTGAATTACTTTTTAATATGTCCAGGAATTATGAACTTACTTGAAATGATTTGGTATATGTCCTTAAATTAAATTAACCTTACAGAAACTTAAATTCTCATTAAAATGTTGATGTGTTCTACTTCTGAATTCTGATGTGCATTGTTTACTTAAAAACTAAACCTAAATTATTTATTCATTGGTAGCGTATAGATAAGAAGTACACTTGCTAACTAATTACCGGCTAAATACATTCTAACCAACAATGTTATAATTCATTTGGAACAAGTAGTTAGAGATCATTTAGCATACAGCTAATCTCTATGATAATTGTTTCCGTGCGAAGATATTTTAATTGCATTCTTATCTTAAGCAACTAAAACTTTATAGAACTTTGTTTATCAATGCGAGAAAGTGAAGTTTTTCGGATCAAGTGAACCCCATGATTTATGATTTACGTGACTCATGAGTGGTAGATAATAGGAACATTACTTTCCTGTGAACTATATAATACACAGTCTCCTTAACAACCCGTAATCATCTTCTCCTTCTATGAATTTTTAATATTGTAGTTGGAAACATAAATATTAATTACCAATATTATAGTTGATATGTCAATTCTGATAATGTTTCTATAAAACAACTATGTTCATTAGTAGAGACAAAGACGACTTAATATTGCACAAGTAAACTCATATTTCACTATTGATTACAACGATGAATGGTTCATGTGTTATTATTATTATTTTTTTTGTAACTTTGGTTCATGTGTTATTGTATAGCTATAGTATATATATTTCAAGAGTTTAGTTGAAATTGGACTCAGATACAAGACAAATTGGTGTAATCTGAAACCAATGGTATTCTAACTTGATGTTAAATTCATATGAACGTTTTATAATCATTATTTTTTCATACGGTAGATCAATCTATTAGGGTTCTCTTGATAAAATTTCAGCATTAAAAAAACATTTTGAGATTTTTGTTCAGTTTAGAACACTAAATTTTTAAAAAATATTTTTATAGGGGTATAATCTTTCTATTGCGTTTTAGGCGCCACAAAACTACAGACAGACACTGTACGTATCAAATCCGCTTAACACTCGGGTCACTACTCACTACCAGTGTCGTGCGAAGAATTTTAGGGGCTCAAGGCAAGTTTTAAAAATAAATTTATTTATTACCGTAATAAAAACAATTTTCTAATATGATATATTATTTTCACCAAATACACAAGTCTAATACTGTAAAAGAATAAGTTTATAACGTAAATATGTTATATTATATCATATAGAAAAAAATACACGAATTCAGAAAGTGAGTTAATTAATTTTCGTAGAAATGTTTTTTTCTTAAATAAGTCTAAACTACTAGACTAGAAATTATTTTAAATTTTGGGACCCCAAAAACAATCATATTAATTAGGGGCCTGAGTCGAATGCCTTTTTCAATACACTGTAGGCAATCTGCACACTACGATGGCTAAATTACTTACGGGTCATGTGGGAATTTTCATTAAATGTTTAGATGCTATAAGTAATTAACCTAATTAAATGTTTAGGATTTAGCAATATTCTACATTTTATTGACGTCGAGGAGAAAATACAAGTAAATATACGTGTGTAGATGTTCGACTGTAACATCAAACCTAAGCTTATGTACTTTCGTACTTAAATCAAACAAACTTTTTATCATGTAACTTTAGGTTTTTTTTTGTTTTGTTACGTTACTATAAAAATTAATCTTTAGTTCACCACGACTCCTACAGTTTTCCAAACCTGTAGGCCCATTGGAGGCTATTTGATACCCGGGAAAGTAATAATGAAGTAGCTATATTAAACCTGTAGGCCCATTGTAGGCTTGAATTTTATGAAGCACCAACTAGTTAAGATTTGACTAAACATGGTGGTGGTCCATCTTCAGGGACCATTTTGGTCCAATAATTTCTATATGAATACTAATTACGTGCCTGCTTTCGTTCATAAATACGAGAATAACACTTCCGTTCAGCAAAAGTGGTCAACCGAACTTCCACGAAATAGTCAACTAATTATAGGAACCAATTTAATACGTATAAATATTTACACACAAGACATGCACGGTACAACATCGAATCTTTACACTATTAAGAAGCATAGATTCAACAAAACTTGATAAATAAATGTAAAACCCCGTTAAATAAACAGAACTGTTTGGCCCACAATCAACCATCTACTTATTTCTTTCTTTTTTTTGTGTAATTTTGATACATATCAAAAGCAACTTTGCTATCAGCAATCTCGAAAAGTATATCAAACAAGTCAAGAATTTTGATTCTCTTTTATTATAAAGATAACAGATATTTGTTTTCATTTTTTTAATTACATAAGGACAGAAGAGACAGCAACAACCGCTGGTTCAGAAGGGAGCTTATTAGCTGTGTCGCGTTGCACGAGATTCCACTGCGCCTGCGCCATCAGTATGGACTTGTAAATCTCCACAAGCACTTTCTCATCATACTCCTTCATCTGACGCTGCCCGAAACCGGATCCACCGTATCCAGAAGCTCCGATGGCCCGTGAGTTCGCCAACCGCATCATCATATTAACATAAGAATCGCGTAACCAAACCAGAAGCTTCTTGGGCGACGCCCTTCTAAGAATCCTCAGTTTTGGCATAATCTTGATCCTCCAAAAGCGTTTCTTCCGGGTCGGATCCATTTTGACCTGTTTTCCACTCCTTCGACCCGGCGTTGATGACCCATCAAGCTTCTCGTATCCTCTCCACCTCCGCCAGTACCTCTTCGTTTTTATCTCCATTACACAATACACCCTTTCTCTAGACTCTAATCTTTATGTAAATATATTTGCTTATTTGTGTTTCCAGAGAGAGAGAGAACGAATGAGGAATTTAAGAAAGAGATGAGATTTATAATAATGACTAGGAAGACCAAAATGCACAAGTGTGTATGAAGCAGCAGGCACGTGATTAGTTAAACGCATATATGCGGTTATAATTTATAACTTATACTCTCTCCGTTCCTAAAAGATCCATATTGTAGTTTTTTCACACTTATTAAGAAAACATTTAAAATTATATTTTCCAATACATTGTTTTTTTTAATTAATTATTCCCAATAACTTTTAACTAATGAAATTTTATTAAACACAATTGTATTTTTTGAAAAGTACAATTTTTCATTAATTAATATTTTGGAAATGTAAAAAATGTATCTATTTGAAACAAATCTTTTTTCTAAAAATTGAATCTATAAGGAACAGAGGGAGTAAATATCAACGAATGCTCTGGGTAATGAATGAAGCAGCGTTATCGTTGATTGTTTTGGTCAACTAGCGTTGATTCCTTGTTTTGTCAACTATCGGCGATTATTATCTTGAGCTAATGTTATTGTATGCTCCTTGGGTTCTAACGAAAACCACATTAATTATTTAGACTTATAAGCGCAATGGCGTTTAGCGGGAGTGGATTGCTACTGCAATAATGGCGATGTGTGAGAGGGAGGGGGGGACGACACTTCCATGGGCCCATGTGACAACCTCTCCATCAACTAATTACTAAGTCGATGTAGAGGCTTATTTGTAATACACGCGTGTATATATGTTACTATGTAATGTAATGTAGAGTATTATTTGCATGCACAATTTTCTAAATTCTTATGTTTGTTCGTTTTTCATAAGTTAAGTATTTTAAGTGCAAGTAATCAATTGTAGCATGTTTTATATGGCGCTACATAACATCAGTACATTAACTTAACAAAAAAATATATCAGTACACTAATATTGTTATTGTGGGAAACATTTGCCTTTAAAAATAAACGTACAAAGCCAACATTATTGACCTAGCTGTGATCTCATCAATCCAAATATTCCCTCGTTGTGCGAATCACCTCACGTGGAAACTTCTCATATACACGCATGTGCACACGTAAGCATGCAATATTGCGTGTAAAACCAGCATATAAGAGCATGATTAACGAGAGTTCTTAGTGGAATATAAGAACTCGTTTCTTAACTTTTAACTAAAAGTATTAAAAATCGATTATTAAATATCTTTAAGAGTTAGGTTTTAGCATTTCTATTAAATATCTTTAAGAGAAATGTTCTAATATTTCGCTAAGAATTAACATCGGTCTCTTAACCGAGGTTTTTAACTTATGATTTGATATTTTTTTATTTTTTTTTTAACAATTTTCAGTTAAGAAACGGCTCTTATATCTCTTGTTTAAAAGACGTTTCTTTTAGCCGAAACTGAAATTTTCAGTTAAGAGACTACGGTTAATAATGATCTAAGAACTCTCATTAATGGTGCTCTTATATTATACCGCTACCTCGTTTAGTGATTCAACTCTCCCCATAACCACCACCCCCCAATATATCATCTTACTTAAGCCCAATAACTAGTTAGATTGTTCTGGCCTATTAAGTTACATACGAGCATGTATGTGGCCCATTAAGTTACATACGATCCTTACGATTAGAGACGAAGCACGATCTACGCACGATCATAGCTTAGCACGTGAAGCCACGTCTTTTCTTTTTTCACTTTACCTAAACAGCCTTTACCTATTTACTATATTGTCCCGCTAATTTTTTTTATTATTTCTTTTATTAATCAGGTATTATCTTATTTTCAATAAATATATAGATGTATTTTTTTTTTGGTTGGAGATTTATTTAGATATTACAATTATGAGAAAGATTACAAAGAAGATTCGATTACCGACAATACTATCTGTCTTATCAGGATCTACGCCTAACTACCTCATTTGAGCCGTCCTATGAAGATCAGACCTTGCCGGATTTACTTGCACCATGTTGAGAAACTCTTGTAAGCCTTTCTTCCGTAATCGCATAATTGTTGAATAAATCGTTCGCTCCGAGAATTGAAACCTGGATTTCCTGTGCAATCTGCAAAAAATTGCATAGTCTGGGATTTGAACCCCAGACCTGGGTGTAGAAGCCTTTAAATCATAACCACTAGGTTACGGTGCTTCCATAAATATATAGATGTATAGAAGTGATGATAGTTTTATGTACATGTCTGAACGACAAAAAATGCCCAGAGAAATTTCTACATCTCTAAAACAAAAAATATTCAGAAAAATCACAACTATATATATATATATTTTTTTTCTTTTTTTTTGTGAATAATCTAAGTTTAAAAACATTACTTATGATTCGATCCAAAAAAAAAACATTACTTATGACAAATAAACTATTTTAATCTTAACATCCTTAGCTAGAAGTACATGAGCAAGGTTAAATTCAAATATGTGAAAACTTGAAATCATGAACTGATTCGACATAAATACACGATCATGGCATTTTTCTCATTTCATTTATGGAGATCAGAGCATCTTTTTGAAATTCAAATTATTATGGTACATAAAATGTTATTTTCGCTAACAATAAATCAAGGATATCAAGAGAAACTAAGATATATGGTATGGGCAAGCTAGTAAATGGCATTGTAAATAGCATAACATCCATAGATTATTTTTCTTTATTCTATCAGATCAGCGTCAGCCTGCGGAATCTTAAGCAACAACCATGGCATTACCTACATGATCAAATTAATTACGTTAGAACTTTTAAAAATTTTATCCTGGTTGATTACCTTTTTATTCATGCAAACGACATGTCAGATGATTAAATAAAATTTAAATTTGTGCGCTAAAGATCGAGTACGTTGTAATTCACTTTTCTTTATAGGAAAACAGCATACGAATATTAACAATTAAAAAAGAAAAAAGTTTTTGAGAATCGCAATATAAATTTTATTTTTAAAACGTCAATAAATACAAAGAATAAAAAGCAGGATTCATACATACATACATACATACGCTGCATAATCTGCTCCCTCACCTCGTTCCTCGCGCTCTCTCTTCCTCTCTCTTTCCTTGAGAAACAAGCCAACACTCACAATCGATCTACTCTCTGATTCCTCCTATAGTACAATGGTTGTTATCGAGAGCTTTGGCCACGGCGAGCCAGAAACGCCGCGTTTCAGCGACGACCTTGGCTCAGGCTCAGCTTGCTCCACTCCCTTCGTCAGCGCTCCGTCAAGTCCCGGACGTAATCCACCGCCGGGTTATTTCTTCAGCGCGCCGTCGAGTCCGATGCATCATTTCTTCTTGTCCTCCGCTGCTCCGTCGGCGAATCCGAAGCTCGATTCGTCGTCTCCTTCCGGCGACTTCGAGTTTGATTTCTCCTCTCGGTTGTCTTCCAGCAGCGGTCCTCTAGGCGGCGTGCCGATGACCTCCGCGGAGGAGCTCTTCTCCAACGGCCAGATCAAGCCGATGAAGCTATCTTCCCATCTCCAGAGGCCTCAGCTCCTTGCGCCGCTTCTAGATCTGGAAACCGATGAGGAAGAGGCGAAACAAGACGGTAGGCGCGGGAGAGATCTGAAGCTGAGAAGCAGATCTGTTCACCGGAAAGCGAGATCTCTCTCTCCGCTCCGAAACGCAGCGTTTCAATGGAGCGAAGAGGAAGAGGGGAAAGGACTCGCGGGGGAGTGTATACGGAAGCTACAAGAAGATTACGAAGAGGACGAAGCTAAGATTAATGAAAACGTGACGTCAGCTGAAACGACGCCGTCTTGTTCTGCTTCTTCTTCTCGCTCTTCGTCGTACGGAAGAAACTCGAAGAAGTGGATCTTCCTCAAGGATCTGCTTCACCGAAGCAAAAGCGAAGGGAGAGGAAACGGCAAGGAGAAGTTCTGGTCCAACATCTCGTTCTCTCCTTCCAATCTCAAAGACAAGAAACTCAAATCAGAGGACGCAGCCAAGAAGCAGAAACAGAATCAACCGCCGCCGGCGGCGAAAAAGGCTCCGGTCACGGGGAAACCGACAAACGGAATAACGAAACGGCGAGGGTTGCAGCCGTCGGCTCACGAGCTGCATTACACTACGAACAGAGCTCAAGCGGAGGAGATGAAGAAGAGGACTTACTTGCCGTACAGGCATGGACTCTTCGGTTGTTTAGCGTTTAGTTCCAAAGGTTACAGTGCCTTGAACGGTTTAGCCCGAAGTTTAAACCCGGTTTCATCCGGTTAAAGTTCGTGTTGTGTTATAGATCAATTATTATTGTTAAGCAAATGTTTATGTATAGATCATGGATTCAGTAAATCCTTAAGTTATAAATAGTATATGTAAGATGATCACTCTAACTCTCTGTTGTTAGATATTGATTCTCTGTAGTTCTTGGGAATGATTTCAGAATCTAAAATTTTACAGTGGTGTTGTAATAGTTTTGTGTCATTTTTTATTTATTCTTAAGAAGTTAAGGTTAAGAACCAACAATGGTGGTGGGGTTTTTGGTTTGTTATATGGGAGAGAGAGAGAAATTATTTTTTGTAAGTACTCTGTGAGATCTGCGGAAGAGAAATAAAAAAATCGGATCGGGGCCATGAGTGAGTTGTGTTTTGGAGTAATGTGTGTGTAGAGTTAAGAGAGCATCTTCATCATCTTCGTGATGACCCATTTGTGGTTTGTCTTATTAAAATTTGGTGATTGAAACTGTATCTTTCAAGTCTTATCTATTTGGCCTTTAGCTAAATAACATATGCTTTTATGATTAATATTTCTACTTGTTCTTTGGATTTTTGTTTTGGATATTATCTTTTAGACTTGATTAAATTGAGTAATATACATACCTCTTGATGACAAGAAGCCTACCTACCGTGATTAATGTATGAGGTTTTTTATTATCACACTCGCTTGGTTAACACGACATATACATACATGCTTTTAGTTGTTTTTTCTTCTTTTTGGAATTCATGCTCTTATTGTTCCTATGTGATATTTACTTTTCATTACCATTGTAGCCAAACTAAAAACTCCAAATTGCGTCTTTACTTGATTTGATTAATCAAAATCAAATCCAAATTGATTATAGAAGCAACAAAAAGAAGATGAAAGAGATGTATGTTAATCCAAACTAATATGTGTCAAATCAATCTGGAGTTTGAGAACTAAATCCAAATGGAATACACACTGTTCTACGGTTGATCAGATTTGTGTAGATATGCAAAGCTAATCTCATTCCTATATGTAGCTATGAATTTTATTTTAATGGCTTTCGGTTTTGCTACACAACCCATAGCTAATACTAATAATGATTTTTAGTTGAAAGACAATTTATAACGAGTTACGAATATGTAACAGTGTTTTTCTCTGATGCCCGGCTGCGGCAACAGTTGTAGTTGAAAAACATCAAATATTAAATGCGATTACGTGCACGTATAGCGACCTAAGAAAATCTACGCCGCACATCAACAAAACATATTTAGCTGTCTTATCTATATCTAAAATATACAATTCAACCCACATGAGCTTGTCTGTATTTTGGACCCGGTGCTGCATCTAGTACACTCGCTTATAGTCTTATACACAACTGCTACTACGAGAGCTATCATCTTTTATCTGATTAAATTACACAAAAAATTGTTGAATGAGGAAAATTTAGTGGATAATATACACATATATACCATCCACTAATTATACATTCCCCACTCAAAACCTATATGTAACTTCTCTGATTACTTTTGTGAGATTAGAAAAAGGGCCATGTGGGTTGTCCTAGTTGTCTTGTAAGAGAAGAGTATTAAGAACAGAGGAGGTCCATACTTAACATGACCCACTCATATATATGAAAAGTAAGAATCTCACTTCTTTTTCTCTTCTCCATAAGACTCCAATGAGGGTAACAACTTGGGCCAAATTATTCAAAAGACAGTCTTGTCATGGGACTTTAATGCTTTTTAAAGAGTTTTTACAGGAGATCTTTTTAAAATTGAATCGTCAATCTGTTGCTAAAAAAAAAAGAGAATCGTCAGTCCCATGTCATATCATAGTATTTACATTTTTTCTCCAAAAAGAACAGCGGAGATAATGGGATTAAATCAGAGAAACCATATACTCCATCCATTTTATAATACGTAATGTTTTGAATTAGAACATCTTTAATTCACCTCTATATTTGTCTCTATTATAGCATTTAGAAGTAAAATCACTTCAATTCTACTCTATTTCTTTCTCTAAAATAGAAATTGCTATTTTCACCTCTATATTTAGAGGAAAAAAATAGCATTCTTCTATAATAGAACGTATTTTTTTATTCACAAAATAATTTTTTAACTTTCTACTTTAAAAAATTAGAACCAAAATAAATATCTTTTAGTGAAAATGTACCGTTTATATAAATATATAATCATACTTTTATGTAAATAATAGTTTCTATAAAAAGATTCAATGTAAATAATATCATAATTTTATGAATGTTAAATTAAATTAGATTGGTTTTCAACTTTCACAAATAAAATGTACTATTTGTAAAATTAGAAAAGAATATATTAAGAATATTCTTTTTTAGAGAAATAAATAGAGGAATACATTGGAGACAAACTCATCTCTATTAGAGTTTCTCTATTTTAGAGAGAAAAATAAGGAAATACATTGGAGATGATCTTTGTATATTAAAAAAATTACATTTAAAAAAACATTTTTAAAATATAATTTTTAAATCAGTTAATCCCTTATAAAAAATACCGTAAAAATATAATTGGTTGAACAGTTTTAAATAAAGTTAAAATTAATCTTGAATAAAATACGCATTTTAAAATATTATCTATATTAAAAGAAACGAAAGGAATAATTATTAGGGCACAAACACACAAGTTGCAACCAGTGACGTCGGATGAGTCACATCAATCAATCTACAACAGCACTGGATCGCTCAGCTGCGATGGTCTGATTTGCCTCACTGTTTATGTGTGGGAACTTTCTATTCCGTAAACCAATGGTGTCATCTGTAATTTATATTTTGTTCTAGAATAAAATAATATTATTCACTAGGTCTTCCGTATATGGGCCTTTTAACCAAGCCCATTAAAGTAAACAAAATGGACACATTTTAGGTGGAGTTATAGGCCATCTTGAACGTAAATGAGGCAGCGAGTCTGCGGTCATTTATCCACGTGACTGATATTAATTGGTTAGATTTGTGAGAGACTTAGTCCTGATTGGTTAAGCATTGCAATGTACACGTAATCTCGTCACTGGGGGTTCGAATCCTAAAATGTGTTTTGGAATCCTTCCTTCTGAGAAAGAGGGAAGTGACAGATTCGAGTTATGGAATCTCAGATTGGTGTAACCGTAAGGGTTGAAAGGCCTTGGGAGAGTAGAGTAGGATCCTCTTCTGATTTCCGTTTCCAATGGCGACTCGGTGGTCAGAGCTATGTATCGTCTTGTTCGCACTCTCTTACGCCATCTGCGTCATTGCAGGGTAAAGCACATCTTTCGAAATGCGGATGTATGTATTCCGTCTGTGTGAATATGTCATAATGCGTGTTTGTGAAATTTCAGGAAGAGCTACTACGATGTGCTGCAAGTGCCGAAAGGTGCCTCTGACGAACAGATCAAGAGAGCTTATAGGAAACTCGCTTTGAAGTATCATCCCGATAAGAATCCGGGAAACGACGAAGCCACTCGCAAATTCGCTGACATCAACAACGGTAGATTACCGTTTATGTCGTTTTTAAATTGATTGAATGGTGTCTGAGTTGATGATGTAACAGCTTATGAAGTGCTGTCGGATGAGGAGAAGAGGGAGATTTATAACAAGTATGGTGAAGAAGGTCTTAAACAGCATGCTGCTAATGGTGGACGTGGTGGTGGAGGAGGCATGAACATGCAGGACATCTTTAGCCAGTAAGTTTCTGTCCTTTTAGATTTTCAGAGTCTATACATGTCTAAGCATTGGAGGGATCAATGGAATAAAGACTAATGGTGTTGACGTTGGTTCTTGTTTCCTCTTTTATCGGAAGATCGTTATGGTATCTCTTTAGGTTCTAACTAGTTGTACAAGATTTGCGGTTATCAGATCACATTCTGTGAATAATAGAAAACATAATAGTGGCTAAGGTTTCCTTCGAGCACCTGCGTTTGGGTTTAGGAACACATTTGCATGAGAGAGATTATGTATGGATAGAGAATCTAAGTGGATACCATATCATATTTGGGTAGAAGTGAAGTGATTTCTTTGTATGGATAGTGGATAGATACCAATGAATTTCGTAACGTCTGGGTCTCTGATGTAGTGCGATAGTTCCTAAATTTTGTTTTCGTTTCAACTTTGGGGTTAAAATGTGCCTATTAGGTTCTTTGGTGGTGGTGGTTCGATGGAGGAAGAAGAGAAGGTTGTCAAGGGTGATGACGTCATTGTCGAACTTGAGGCCACTCTTGAAGATTTGTACATGGGAGGCTCTATGAAGGTATGCTAAGCTGCTTGGGCTTCATAACTTAATCAGTGAATATGATTTCATAGTGTCATACTTTTCGTTTGAAAGATACTTTGGTTAGAGTAACTCGGTTCTTAGACAAATATGATATGAATTGCCTTAACTTTTGGTTTCTAAATGAGGATGTCCCACGGTGATTTATCAGGTATGGAGGGAGAAGAATGTTATAAAACCAGCTCCTGGAAAGAGAAAGTGCAACTGCAGGGATGAGGTTTATCACAGGCAAATTGGTCCTGGAATGTTCCAACAGATGACCGAGCAGGTAAGGCAGATCTATTCAAGCCCTCTCAATCCATTCTATTGAGTCCAATATCAAGCCCACCTGTCTGAAAACATATCTGGTTCCTGTCAGGTCTGTGACAAATGCCCAAATGTTAAGTTCGAACGGGAAGGATACTTTGTCACAGTTGATATTGAGAAAGGAATGAAAGACGGAGAAGTAAGCCTCCAAACTCTACTCTTCAACTCACGCTGAAACTCACTGCGAGCTTATTGTTATCTCTTTCAGGAAGTGTCTTTCTACGAAGATGGTGAACCTATTCTCGATGGTGAACCTGGTGACCTTAAGGTTAGCCTCTTGCCCTAAGTTTCCCTAATCCTTCATTTCATGTGGCTTCAAGATCAGAAAAAATAACCATTATTGTACATTTGACAGTTCCGAATCAAAACTGCACCACATGCCCGTTTCAGGAGAGATGGCAACGATCTACACATGACCGTCAACATTACACTGGTACATACATATTCCACTAACATCTTATGTATCTCTACGTCGTAAACCAACAGCTTATCTGTTTACTGCTTTTTTTTAAAAAATAAACATCTTTCAGGTTGAGGCGCTAGTTGGGTTTGAGAAATCATTCAAACACTTGGATGAGCACGAAGTTGACATCAGTTCCAAGGTAACACTGCATTCTTTCTACAACACAAGACACTCTATATTGATCATCTAATTGTTATTTTGGGTTGAATGAATATGGTCTGTGTGTGGTAACAGGGAATTACAAAGCCCAAGGAAGTGAAGAAGTTCAAAGGAGAAGGAATGCCACTTCACTTCAGCACAAAGAAAGGCAACCTCTTCGTCACTTTCGAGGTTTTGTTCCCTTCTTCTCTCACTGAGGATCAGAAGAAAAAGATTAAAGAAGTCTTGGCTTGAAACTACTATCTCTCTGGAAATTTGAAATTTGGGGTTTAAATAGAACTTTGATGATCTTTTTATGTAACACGACTAGGTTTTAATATAGAAAAAAGGGGAGAGAAAAAGGAAGATGAGAAAAGCCACAAGGAGGTTTTGTTTATATATATCTTTTGGTTTTGTTGATCAAATTAGTGCATTTTTATGATTCATCTAAACCTTGGATTATTCAGTATCAGAAATTGAAGTATCTCACATCACATGATCATACAACAGTAACAAATGTCTGGTTTTCATAGAAAACTAATGCAAAAAATTAAAAAATTTAGTATGTTGTTTCATTTTAAAATAAAGGGGATTTGCACTAGATAGCAAAAATATAGGAGATAATTAGGTAGATGGGTAAGACACTGTATTTTTTTAGGTAATACCAAGACAGTCCTTATTTCTACAGGAAAAGCAAAGTACAGTATCTGTTACACGTCAGACGTGATTACTTAAAACAGACGGTTGCCCACAAAAAGTGTCAATAATGCAAAGAATTAAGACTTTCTTTCTCTTTTATGCAAAAAAAAAACTAAAGGGATCTGTAATAATATTATTCCCCAAATCGATCTCAATTCCCAGTTCCTCCAAACAACCTACGGGAGTAGGTGAGTACGAGTACGGCAAGTAGCATCAGTCTCATCCTCAAATCATATGGATTCCGAGTCACCGACATTAAAATTGGTCTCTTTTCTCTCCTTATTACAATAACCTTTGTTGTTTCTTTCATGTGTGTAATAACGAACATGTGTTCTGTTTCTTATGTTTTCTTCAAGCACAGTTTGTTTCTTTTCTTTCATTTTTGCTTTTGATTTTTTTTCTTCCAATGAAAAAGAAAGTTTCAGATTCAATTCCCGGTTCCTCCAAACAACCTAGGGAGTAGGTGACTACGAGAATCGTAAGATTAGAGAAAAAATGTTGGCAAATCTCAGCCATTACTCATCTCCACCGGGTTCACCTAACGAAGTCCCTGTAAGTCGACAAAAATAATATTCAGACAATTATACTCGAATCCAGTTTCTATACTTTGTACATGGTTTTATGTATATACTCAAATCCGGTTTCTATTAGTTGTACCCGGTTTTTATGTATAGGCAACTACGGTTTCTCCTCTTCGAAAATATCTTATCCTCACCGAAAATATCTTCTCCTCTTCTCTTCACTTCTCCTCTCTAAAAATATCTTACAACTCTTCTCTCACCAATTTGGAAAAATATAACTGATTTTGTACACTTATTTACTTTTTCAATCGGTTCAAAAATAAAACTAATAAATAATCATAACTGTCAGTTGCAGGTTACTTGTAAAATATATCAAAACTCTTCTCTCTTTAATTTTTATAGATACATCCGGTTGCAATAACTAATATCATAGTTTTAAAAGAATGTAGCCGGTTTCGCTAAGTGTATTGCGTTTTGAATACAAATTTAATTATTTGCGAGTAACCCGGGTAACAGGTAACGAGGAAGGTGTGGGTAAAGGAGATAATTGGCAACTCATGGAAAAATTGTCATGGTTCGCCAATTATTAAAAAGTTTGCATAGATCTGCAATTACCATGCTGAATTTTGATTTCTAGCTAAATAGGCCTAAAATAAATTAACAAAAACAGGTTAATATATGCTTTATTTTTCACCAGCTCTTGTGCTCGCACCAGATGATCTTTAATCTTCTTCAGAACATGATTCTTTTCCTTTTAACATTTCTTCCAACTCAAAGTTCTTGGTGGAACCATATTCAAACTGCAGTAACTGTGGTGGTTCTCGGCCATACACCACTTTAAAAGGATTTCTGCAGCGACGTATGGTATGATGTATTGTACCATAGTTGAACCCAATGCAAGAACCGTTGCCATGACTTGGGATGTGTTGAAGTAAAACATCTGAGGTAAGTCTACTTATAGTGATGTAATCATCAAAACAAAGCAAATCGAAATATTAATATTATAACCGTAAAACCTACTCTACTTATAGTGATGTAATCATCACGTCTTCATTTAACCAACGAGAGTCGCATATATTTTTAAAAACCATATTATAGTACTATAGTAGACTTTGGCTATAGTTAATGGTAGTTATATATATTTCATCAATCTAACTTATGAATTGTGTGTTGGACATTGCTTTCCTGTGGAAAATTTCAGAAAAAAAAAACTCAAAATTTAAAAATAAAGCATGAGACCAAATGCAATTTGATATTTTCTTAGGAGGCATCTTCCCGGAATGTCCCACCCGTGAAAGAACAGAGAAACAAAACGTGCTTCCATTATAAAACTGCCAGCTGGCATCAGAGATTGCTTTCAAAAATAAAAAGATTTGCTCAAAAGTTATTGGGATATCTTACTTTTTTTTAATTATTAAAAAAATATAGAAAAAGCCTTCGCCAGCTCATCACCACCATCATCATCATCTCCTCCTTTAAAAAGAACCCTAGGGACTACTTCATCGCCTTCTTTCGTTTCGCCTTTGATCTATAGCCTTTTTGTTTTTGCGTTTTCTTTCGATCAGCTAAGTTTCGATCCATTCTTGTTCTCGCTTTTCAAATATCTTCTCCTCCTTCGCTTGATTCCTTCTGTTCTCAGATCTATTCTTCGTTTGATTTCAGATCTAGATCTAGGGTTTGTTCGAATAAAAATTGGGGGAATTTGAAAAAAGAAGGAATGATTACAGATTCTCTATGAGCTACTCAGTTCTTCTTCGTCGTATTCGCATAGTACACTCTTTCTCCGTCGTTTATCTCTACTACACCTACGTCTTCTCATGAACTAATCGTCTCCAATCTCATCTCAAATAAAACATTTCTGAGTTTTTTTTCTTTCCATACAATCTAAGCGATTCTTTGATAGATTAGAGAGCGGCTGTGTGTGTAGAATTTGGGGGTAATTTATAGGGATTTAGAAGAAAAAAATTATATTATTTAATTTTGGTGAGGAAAAAGTCAAAAAGTCAACGGAAATGGGGTCGAAAAGTCCTGATTCCGACAACGATCCGCGGTACGCTTCCGTCACGGACGAGAGGAAGAGGAAGAGAATGATCTCCAACAGAGAGTCCGCTCGGAGATCAAGGATGAGGAAGCAGAAGCAGCTCGGCGATCTAATCAACGAGGTCACTGTGCTCAAGAACGATAACGCTAAGATCACTGAGCAGGTTGATGCGGCGACGAGGAGGTACGTGGAGATGGAGTCCAAGAACGATGTCTTGAGAGCGCAAGAGGTGGAGCTGACGGAGAGGCTGAGGTCGTTGAACTCTGTGCTGGAGATGGTTGAGGAGATTAGTGGTCAGGCTTTGGATATTCCTGAGATTCAGAACCCTTGGCAGATTCCTTGTCCGATCATGCAAACCAATCATGGCTTCTGCTGATATGTTTGAATGCATTGTCTTGTCCGTTCGAGTTTTGTAACAACTAGAGTCATTCGTGTGTGTCGTCTTTATACAACTTCAGTCTCTTGTTTTTCAGTTATTTCAGTTTGTGTGGTCTTGCGGTTGTCTTTTATTCTTGTGTCGGCTTATTACATAAGATAAGGTTGTCATGTATTTGTGTTTCTTAATGAATTCAAGCTTTGTGTTGTTTTTCTTATGATTAATTCGATTTTCGATTATAAATCTTGCCAAATTACAAAGTATATAACCTGCTTGAGTCTCAAAGACAGCATTCATATCATATCACCAAATTGACCGGAACAAAAGATTTGTATGAAATATAAGGACGGGATTCTGGAACATGACGGATCAGTTTTTCAATCGTAAGTACGACACTCGTTAGTCTCGGGATTGTCTTTGCAGTATTCCTCCAAAGGGTCGGAGTCTTTCTTCTTGTCTCTAGCGTGGCTAGCTGCTGCGCTTAGCTCCTCGACCTCGTCCCACGCAGCTACACACTCTCCACTCACTGGATCTCCCGCACAAGTCTCCTCTGCGTCCTTGATGCTCTTCTCCACTTTATCCGATATCACTCCTTCTGGCGTCGCTTTAACCGGCCTAACTGCCGCCATCCGGTTCGTTGTTCTTGAACCAAGATTCCAAGGATTGTTCAAACGGACTGGACCTGCGAGACTAACTGGTCGAGCCTCGCTGGTGATGACTGCTAGTTGGATTCCAATGTTAAGACTAGTAGCAGCTATAGTTGCCATTGTTGGAGGATTTTTTTTGGATAAAAGAAGAAGATAGTTCACATAAACTGGAGCGAACGTAGATATATAGAGTGTGCATGAATTTAATTTATGTGAACCCCATTTCTTATCACATATTAACCAATCATAGAATTACACGTGTTTGAATACTCTTGAGATATTTTTTTAATTCGAACGAAATGTGAAATATTGTAGCCGTCGAAGCCGATTTTCAAGAATACCACACACTGATCCTCAGATATTTTTATCCCAAAAACATTCAAATCAAATCAAGAAAGATGTTCTGAAATTTAACAAATAATATCCGATTTGTTGTTTATTTATCAAGCAAGCAACTCTTTTTTCTCAGGTAACTTTGTCTGAGAAGTCAAGAAACCATACAATAACATAAAAATAGAGCTTGAGAGTGGTGTTGTTGAATTTACTCTTCAGGGTGGACAACGCTGATCTCGCCTCTCTCAAGCAAGTCGTAGAAAGCTCTGGTTTTCCTCTGCTCGTTCCAGTGGTGCATCTTCCAGAGACCACCAGCAGCTAAACCGAGTGCCAAACCGATAACTAATTCCTTCACCACACTCGGGCCTTTCAGCGTGGCATGCGCAACCTTGTGTCCTGCCATTTCAACCTTGCACAAATCCCCTGCTATAGAGTCAATACAACTACCAACAATAACATGAAAACTTCGCAATCTTCATGAAGCAGCTAAAGCTGAAAACGTGTTTTAACAACCAATAAACATCTCTCTCTTTTATGGATCATATGTACAGTCTCTTTTATGGATCATATGTTCTGTAAGCAAATTCTAATCTAGGTATGCATATACGTCTATGGAGTTTATATGTAGATAAACATATACACACACTCTTAAGGATCAAAAATATTCTGAAAGCAATTTCTTTTGTTGGTACACATATATTAAAAACATACACACACTCTTTTGGATCAAATATGTTTCTAAACGCAATTATGAAGGAGCTCAAAACCAGCACATGTACAAATTTGCAGCTTCCCCAAAGAAAATGATTTTTCAGAGAGTTGCTACCCTAACAGAGAGAGAGATTCAATCGAAACCGCGAAAGCGAGAAACAAAGAATAGAAAATTCGATCCTAATCTAATCATATGGATCCGAATCTGAAAAAGTCAATCAGCTACATGTTTTTGATAGCCAACCAAATCATAAACTGGAATATCGCCTCGGAAGTTTAGAGACGACAGAAATAAATGGAAGAATCTGGGATTTTACCTGAGTAGATGAGCGAGAGCTAGAGCTAGAGAGAGAGATGTACGACGACGACGAACGAAATGGGAAACAGAGAGGATCCGATCACCTGAGTCATCTACTCCCTTAATCTCTTGTTGGGCCTAGATACGGGTTTGAGAAAACCGAAATGCATGGGCCTTATGGCCATTCATTTTTACTTATTTATCTGAATTGATTTATTTTGAAGCATGTGAACAGATGTATAACCTTGCTTAACTAATACAAACAAATTAAAGTCAACTTTAAAGCCTAAACAAATATCTATAAAATATATATGCTAAATCAAAATATATAGTAGGCAGATGTATATTATTTTCTTTTGCTCTTATAAAATTTATATTTATTTTAATACATATGGATTTATTCAATTATTGTTTCCCCCTTGATACTATACATTTATATTTAAATTACTACTTTCTTTCTTACTTAAACATGCTTGCTGAATATAACATACTGGACATGAATAGTAGTTCATATTACCTTTGTGAAAATTTATTTACTTACATGAGGTTTATTCTCTTCTTTTTCTTTTCATTTCCAAAATATAGTATTTTCAGAATTATATGGTATTAAAATATATAGTTTTTCTTTTGTCATATATTGTTCTTATGAAAAATTATACTTGTTCTAAATGCTCTTTCCGAAAATGATTTACTTTTGATACACGTGGATAAATACAGTTTGAAATCTTAATACAAAAACATCTTTGAAATGACAAATGCTCTTTCCGAAAATGATTTACTTTCGGAGGTTGTATCATCGCTTCGTCTTGGTGCCCCTCGTTTCTGTCTCTCTCCGATAAGGTAAGCGATGTGGTGATTCTCGCTTTGGTGGTGTGGACCTTGTCCTCTGTTCCCTGCGGTAGTGAGGCAATCGAACGGTCCATTCTCTTGTGGTGTGGTCTCTGGAGGGTTAGTCTCTTGCGATCCGCTCTCTCTATATGTGATTGTGGTTAAATGGGTGTAGACGGTCACGGAAGGTGGGGCTGGAGGCGGCATTCTCCATGTTTCCTTTCCGAACGACGGTATCGTCGCTGGTGGTTCTCTCTCGTGCCGTCGGAGGTTATTGCTGTCGAGTGTTATGGGTTTGTTCGTGCTCAGATTCTCTGTCCGGATCAGGTTTGGGTAGGTAAGTTGGAAGTTGCAGGAGCCGTTGTTTCAAGGTTTGAGGGCGCCTTTCTTTCGGTAGCTCGTGGTGCCCGACTCCCGACCTCAACCAGCTCCGATTGCTTTGGTATGTGCTCTTTTTTGTTGCTTAGCTGGTTCTAGGTTTGGTTCTACTTCTGTTGCGGGTTGAATCTTTTGTCGCATTAGGTTTTGATGTTTAGTTTAAATTCCGTAATCCGCTACTAGTTTCTTTGTAATTTCTGTCACAAACTTGAAAACTTGGTATAATATTTAACATTTTACCAAAAAAAAAAAAAATCTTTGAAATGACAATACTCAGACAGAACTAAAAAAATGAACCCATTATTTCACTGTAAACCAGAAAGAAGAAGCTCTCTGAATGTGGTAGGAACCAAGAACAAAACAACAAAGGGACATAGAACCGTGTAAAGTGTAAAACCTAATCTTTAATCCTAGAGATCGTTTCCCATGGGTGTAAATGCAACGTTCTTGGGACTAAATAACTTATATGCAATAAAACCCGAAACAACTAGAGAAATCATGGATATCACAATGGCAGAAATGCTGGTTCCATCGCTAGAGCCCTTGACAGTTGAAGCAGTCAGACCCAAAGAAGAGCCCGACGAAATATCTAACGGGATCCAATCGCAGTTGATCGTGTAGTGCCCTGATCCGTGCCAAGGTTTGCTGTCCATTGGGTACCAGAATGCAACCGACATTTTGGCTGTTGAGCCGAGCGTGAACTGAACATCCTGTAGAAAAGAAGATGTTTGCCTTTAAACACATGCTATTCCGTCAAGTATTTGACAGAGGTGTGAATATGGTTTAAAAGAGTAAAAGTACTGATTCACAGAGGTAAGAACCTTTGGCGGTTATGCTACGCATTATAGAAGGTAAAATGCTATGCAAAAGAAAAGGGATAATGGTAACCGAAGGTGGCTGACCCAAGTAAAGGATTAACTCACCTGTTGGAGACGGTCCATAGTCCTCAAAGGCCTTGAAAACTCGAAATAGTAAGTTCCTTTCTGGCCATCTGTCGTGTAAGGGCTGTCTTCCGCTATATACCCTGCGGAAAACTTCAAAATAAGTAACCAAAGGAGTTGCCGAAGGCTAAGAGGTGGGTATAAACACAGAGCTCTAACACGATTCCACCTATTTTTCCAGTTAAAAGCATGATAATGTATGACTGACCTGATTGAGTAGTGAAGCTGCTATGCCACCACGCTCCATGCCAATCGTTCTGTGCACTAGAATCATTTCCTGCCAGAATAATATCCATAAGGACCACATGTTTTAAAGTTACACACAGCACAAGAAAGAAATAGCTCTTCAAGGTCCCGAGTAGATAAGCTAGCACCCAACTAGAAAACAAATACTAGCCTCCATGAACTGAAGCAAACGAAAAAACTAATTTACGTTTTTGATTGACATTGGTTAATTCATATGGTCATTATAGGGAACTTCTATATTGTTAATTGCTTTGTGAGTTAAAATATAACACTCTGTGGTCCGAGAAGGCGAGAAGTACCTGAGGGACCAAGACCATCAAGGTATCGACAATGTGGATTCCAAGCATAAATGTCAACCAGATGACCAAATCTGTTCATATAAAAAAAACCACAGACACATTCAGTAAACAAAATAAACATCAGTACAGATAATCTACTTGCAAAACAAATAAGGAACTGAACTAGAGTCACTGAATTGGTACAACAGCAGATCAAAGTATGAGAAATACACAAGCGATCAAATCACCTGTCACCTCCATTTCCTTCCCCGTTGTCTACTGGATTACCACCGTAAAGACGTCCTGGAATAGCATTTCCAATGGAGAAATGCATAATATCAACCTCGAAGCCTTTGCAAGCCTTGCTGGTACATGAGTCCGTCCCTTCTTTACAACCACCCATCTTATGTAGCACAAATTTGGTTGACATTTAAAAAATCATGAATGTTAAACGAAAACTTCAACAAAAAATACTCGAAGTCAGTTAGGAATCTTACTTACATCATGATAAGTAGCTTGATCACCAATTTGGAACATGAGAGCCACTGAAGGACACTTCTTGTTTTCACTGGATTTAAAGAAGCAACAAGTTCACTACAGGAGTGATAGACTTGCAATATAAAGTTACGTAGAATCAATTAGACTATCATCTTGAAGCAGTACATAAATGTATTTTGACACCTCCTTATCTCGAAAATAAATAGACATGCCAGATCCTGGCAACTTCCACTGACGAATAAATTATAAGTTTCAATAATAATTCAAGCAAAATATTACCAATAGATAATTTCATTGGAAAAGTTTTTCGTTGCAACAAACCCAAACTTGCATTGGATAAATATTTACTATAATATTCTCAAGTGTTAGAAGCAGAGACATCTCCTAAAACTTGGGAACAGTTACTATAACACTCAGACACTATACGGTTCTGTTCACCTGCTCTTGGATCTTGCTATGGTCTCAAGAAAGGGATTATGCACTTTAGTAACGGATAACCAAGTTAGAAAAGAAAAACACACGTACCCTTTGTCGTAAGCGTAATTTCCATCAATTTCCAGCATGAAGTAAACATCTCGACCATCATGCAATGCCTACAAAGACAAATCCACCCATTAAACGTTAGGACCGAATTAAAAAAAAAAGCGATTCATCGAACTCAAAACGTCACAGTGAGTGAGGTCTGCATCATCACTAATAGATCTTGGCAGATCAGAAGCAATATATCCGATTCGAATCAAACACATTACCTTGACTGTCATCTGCCCGGCGGGGTATTCGTGGTCGGCGTCCGGATCAAGAGCGGGGCGGAGAGGGAACTCAGAGCCGTCAATGTCCTTCCAGTCATCGTTGCGACCGTCGAGGGTGATGAGCCCCGGTCTGAAATCAGCTAAGACCTGGATCTCCGAGTCCGATTCACAGCTCCATTCGCCGGACTCCTGGTGCGACACGACCGTCTCCGTCCCGAAGATGAAGAGCCACGCTACAATCAGAAGCTGAAGCATTTCTTCGATGACTCCGTGAGATTTGACTTATCTCTCTCTGTAGGATTGGTTTGGAACAGAGTTTGACTAACGAGCGATTAGTTATCGAGAAACAGTACTCTTTCGCTTCAGCTTTGACTCTTCAAACGGTAAGCAAATCTCGACATCTGTATAACAACAACCAAAGATGATGATTATTCATATCGACTTAATGGGCTTTGATGTTGGGCCTTTAGATTCATATACCTCCATGCGAGAGTGTTACATGAGGAAACTAGCTGGGCTAAGGGGTATATGTATGTATGCTAAACAAATGGGAAGGATTCCTTCAAGTTGATGCTCAGAGACGTCAGCAGCAAGTCTCTAGTGGTGTGAGTTATGGTTGTAACTACACACAGTTTCCTTATACTGAGTTTGATGATGGTTACTCTTCCATTCCGATCCTCTTCCTCCCTATGTTGGAAACAATGTGCCAATGGATACCGAAGGTAGATATCCTAACCATGTAAAAAAAACTATCCCTCAAGACCGCTGTGCGCAAGATTATTACCATTATTTGTTTTTAATATATCATCATGTTTTATATAATTTTCAGACATTTATTCTACCCATAATTTTGTGTTCAATATTATATTTGAGCAAATGAGGATATGTTATCAAATTAGGACTAGTCAAACTTATCATCTTCCACCAACATGCAAAGAACTCAAAAGTGGTTAATAACACTACACACTTAAAATATATGGATTTGCTTAAATATTACCATGGTGCAGTCGCAGTTACCAGAAACTCCTGCACTGCATTCTGAACCTTTTGGTCGAGAACCACTGCTTCAGACTGTATCCGAGCTATCTCCTTGTCCTCTCTCACTTTCTCTTCCTTGAGCAATGCTTCTTGTCTCTGCAGCTCAACAATCTGGTCTTCCAACTTCCTTCTTTTATTGTCTTTCTCAGCCATCACTCTCTCAGCAACTTGCAACTCTTCCAATGCCCATGTCCGGCTTTCTTTAATGGACAATAGCTTTTCTATCTTAGCTCGAGGCGCCGTAACATCAAATCCGTATTTCTCCAGCATGAGAAAGAACTCGTTGATACTGTTTATGTCGTTTAATGAAGCGTCCACTTGTAAATCCCCGACTATCCCTAACAGCTTAGCGAAGTTGATCATTGCACGAATGGCTTCTCCTTCACGTAACGCCTCCTTGCACTTTAGCAATGGGCTGAAATGTGGATGCTGTGGCACAGCTTTGAGGATCTCCACTGATTCAAGGACTTGCCAACACGGTGACTTCTTTACAAATGGCAGAACCATTATTGTTTCTTTCGCTTTAGGAGTTTCCACAACATTAGGCATTGGATCAGGTGTCTGAGAAGCCGATACCTCTGAGGACGAAACAAAAAAATCAAAAACACAAGTTATGATGCCAAGAATGAATGTTTCAAGATTCCAAAAGAAAGGACATCATTCAAGTCTTCTGCTTAGGCTCTGTGCTTATGAACTTACGTGGTTGTTGTCCTCTTTGCCTCTCGTTCACGCTCTCTATGTTATTAGACTCCTCATTTGCCTGTATAGTAGAATGAGTATGATGAATAAACCGACCAAAAGTGCATCTTCTCCCAAAAGGATCACAGTAAACAATTTCACCTTTTCTTCTTGTGTTTGCCAAGCTCCATCACTCCACTCCACGGATGGTCTTAACTGCGAGTGGTTAAAGACTTCACAGGGCTTGTTTCGACCCAAAAGCACAGCGTATCTATTCCAAGAAAGAACCATGGTTACTACACTTGGGCACCATCCAGACTCGAGGAGGGCATCCACATTTTCCATCAACCCAAAAGCTCTTGAACCAAAAGGCGGTGGTGAAGGCCGGATCTTAGAGTAAGAAACGTTTGTCTTTCTACCTTCACGGCCAAAACCCTTGTACTTGACCAGCAATGTCCCAGTTTCATTCTCCTTTATGGTTATAGCCGGAGCCCAAATAATACCAAATGGTTCCACCTTTTTTTTGACTTCTACAGTCGTTCCAGTGCTAAACTCTTTCTCAGTCAGCTGCTTCAGCCACACACAAACGAACAAACAAAAAACAGTAATTAAAAAGACTTTTTTTTTGTTACCAAACAAAGATGAAAACTTTTAATAATAATAAAAGGGAAAAAGACTTTACTAGTTTTTCTTCGCAACAACGAAACCACTCTTCATCTTTCCAAACCAAATGTGGTCGCAAGTCCTTTCTTTCAACCTCGATGACATCAGGTTCGAACCTGAGGTACACCAAGAAACGCCCATTACCCATAACTTTAATCACCCAACCAGACCACCAGCCATCTTTGTGAGCAGCGTCAATCATGTCACCTTCCCCAAAACCAACTTCCAGGGGCGGAGGAACTGGACGAAGCAGACGATGGACAGCCGTGGTGATTACCGGAGGAGAGTGGTCTTCGTTGAGCAGAGGGTTCAAGTGTCGAACGGAGAGCTTCTTGCGCTTAGATGAAGCAGCAGCAAGGTTTTCTTGGAGAGTAGCACGATACCATACTTCGCCAAGACGATGATGGTGCCAGTCAAGAGAGACTTCAATCTCGGAGCCTTTAGAAGCGGGGAGTTTCTCCTTTCTTCCAGTAGTTGACAACATGCTTTCTTTTAGAAGAAATCTCTCTCTCTCTCTCTCTCTCTCTCTCTCTCTCTCTTCCCCACCGAAACACTAGAGCTTTTTTTTTTTTTGAAACTTTTTTTTTTTCTGGTTCCCCTGCCAAACACTAGAGCTTTAACTCTTAAAATATTGTTTATTTCTAACAAAATTGTATAGGTTATCAAAATATGAAACCAAATGCTTAAAATATTTTCATGCTCACGTACAGGATTAGAAGTGATTAGTCGTATTAAAAAAAATTCTCTCACATAAATTATTTTTATACCATCAGATTTTAAAATTGTATTAGCACTTGTTTTCAAAATTTTGTTCAATGATCAGCATGATACAATCTAATTGTCAAGTACTAGAAAGAATTAGTGACATATAATTAGGAATAAAATTTTGATCCGTCTAAAATATATAAACCTAGTTACTAAAAGTTTTATTTTTAAAAAATAAAATAATATTTATAGAACATAGCATGATCTCATAAAATAAAAAATTAGAATTATATGTGGGGAAATGGAATTCTAATGGGAAACGAAGAATTTAGTGGGGAAAAGAGATTTGGGGAACGTGAAACGTTTTTGATTTGAAAAGAAAAATTAGTCTATACGAACATTCCTATATTTTTCCAACTATAGCTGCTCTGTCTCTTAAATTTCGAATATTCAATTGACAATTTTTTTTTTTGAATACTCAAAACATTATGGGCCCCTCTCTCTCTTGGGCCCTGGGCGGTCGTCCTGCTCACCACTGCACCTGAGCTGGCCCTGATGGCTCTTATTTCAGATATTTAAAAAAAAAAATACTATTTCAGATATTTCTATCTATAAATTATCATTAATTATTAATAACAAATTTTATTTTTTATATTTACTAATATTACTTAGTTATTTTAAAAAATCTTAACACAATTATTATTTAATATAAATTAAATATTACATCATTTCTTCCAAATTATAAGATGATTTGGGTGAAATCACACATATTAAAAAAATGTTACTTTTATCTAGAAAGTAGCAACACAAATATAAATTAAAATCAAGTTAACCAATTACAAAATACATAATAAAATATAATTGGTTGCACAAATTATCTTCTAGTGTGTGATATATGTCTTGAAGTTAGGGGTGGGCGTTCGGGTTCGGATCGGATATTTCGGATTTTTGGATATTTCGGTATAAAAGTATAAAACCCGTTCGGGTATTTCTGTACTTCGGTCGGGTTCGGGTAGTTTTAGTTCGGGTTCGGTTATTTCGGATCGGGTTTGGATATTTAGATTTTGAAAAAAAATTAAAATTTTCATTTCTCAAATTTTTTGTATTTAAAATATAACTTTCACTTAACTATTTTTTATTTTTAATAGATTGAATAGTTAATAGATTTGGACATAACATTTTGAAACTAAAATAGTCATTAATTTGGTTATTGTTTTTAAATTTTGGATATACCTTTTTGTTAATTCTTGAAATAAAAAGTTTGCATGTATTTTAAGTGAGTAGCAAATCATTTTCTCCGTAATTTCTACGTATATCATATGAACTTAAAGTATGTGTATTACCAATATAAATATCTTATATAAAATGAGAGATGTAAACTAAAAATATATGATTAATTATACATATGTTCGGTTATCTTCGGATATCCATTCGAGTTCGGATATTACCCGTTCGGGTTTGGATATCCAATCTCTCCTAATTTAATACCCGTTCGGATATTTTACTACTTCGGTTCGGATTTCAGTTCGAGTTTTTCGGATCGGGTTCGGGTGCGGCTTCGGATATCGGGTAAAGTGCCCACCCCTTCTTGGAATTCATGATTTTGGTTGATTAGAATGTATCGTGGTATTACTTATAGTTATAGAAAAGTAGATATTACCAAGTCTATCTTATTATATAACTCTCAATACGTCCATATGCAACAACAAAAAATAGATTTGACATGTGTTTATTAGTACCATGGGGGACTCACAGTGGCCATAAAATCCTGCTCCACACTCTGAACCTTTCGGTCGAGAACCACTGCGTGAGACTTCATCCGTGCTATCTCCTTTTCATTTGTTACTTTCTCTTCCTTCAACAATGCTTCTTGTCTCCGTAACTCAACAATCTTCTTTGAGACTAGTTCAATATCGTCTTGCAACTTCCTTCTTTTACTGCCTTTTTCTGTGATCATTCTCTCAGCATATTGAACCTCTTTCAGTGCCCATGTCTGGCATTCTTTAATGCACAATATCTTGTGGATCCGAGATCTAGGGGCTGTAACATCAAACCCGTGTTTCTCCAGCTTGAGAAAGCAATCTCTGATCCTGTTTATCGCGCTTACTGAATCATGGACTTGTATATCCCTGAGTTTCTCTAACAGCCCAGTGAAGTTGACCATTGCACCAATGGCTTCTCCTTCACGGAACTCTTCCTCGCACTCTAGCAGTGGGCTGAAATGTGGACGCTGTGGCACAGCTTTGAAGATTTCCATTGATTCAAAGACTTTCCAACACGGTGATTTCTTCACAAAGGGCAGAACCATTGTTGTTTCTTTCACATGAGGAGTTTCCACAACAGAGTTAGGCAGTGAATCAGGTGTGCTTATGAACTTACGTGGTTGTTGTTCTCTTTTCCTCTTGCTCACGCTCTTTCTGTTATTAGACTCCTCATTCATCACATCATTAACCATTTTACTTCCTAAATCTCTACAGAAGTAACAACTTGACTTTTCTTCTTGTGTTTGCCAAGCTCCATCTTTCCACTCCATAGATGGTCTTAACTGCGAGTGTTCAAAGTCTTTACCTCAGCTTGTTTCGGCCTAGAAGCACACCGTATCTATCCCCACATAGAGCCATGCTTGCTTACTACACTTGGGCACCATCCACACTCGAGTAGCGCATCAACATTTTCCATCAAAGAAAAGGCTCTTAAATCAAAAGGTGGGGGTGAAGGCCTGACTTCCGAGTAAGGAACGCTTGTCTTGGTCCATTCATCTTCTCCACCGCTCAAACTCTTATACTTCACAAGCAATGTCCCGTCTTCATTTTCCTTTATGGTTATAGCCGGAGCCCAAATAATACCAAATGATTCAACCTTGGTTCTAACCTCTACAGTCGCTCCAGCGCTAAACTCCGAGTCAATCAATAGCTTCAAGAAGACATGACTCAGTCTCCTCCATCAAACCAAACCCACAAATTGCTTTCCTAAGCCTCCATTTAATCACCAGTAAGTCATATTTTCAAAATAGACGATATTTGGATATTTTCAATATAATATTTTTAACTTTTTCAAAAATTAAGTAATCAATGATATTTTACAATTGGTTAAAATTTTATATTTTATATTTTATTGATACGTTTTAAGTTAAAAAAAAAAGTTTTTTTATAGTTGCCCACTATCTTAAAACTTTATGTATTCTGAACAGAGAGAGTAGATTTTAATGAATCGAATATTATACTAAAATACTTTGACAAGTTAGTTGTAAACTTGATATAACCTTGTTTGTGATGTTGTTATAGAGCCGGTCAAGTCCCTTATAAATCCCTCCTCCTGATGTAGCACATGTGCTCTGTATGTACCTGTTCAAACCCCGAATCATCAGTGCTTCTAGTTTACAAAGTATCCAGTTTAGGTTATTTATTTATTTGTTTGGCTTTACCAGTGTCGTTGACGGAGAGAGTGAAGCCCAAGTGTGTCAGTTATCTCAGCAGCATTCATTGCGTTTGGAAGATCTTGCTTGTTAGCAAAGACTTGAAGCACAGCATCTCTCAACCCATCCTGCAACAACAGTTAAAAAGGAAACATAACGAGACAATGTCAAAACAAAAACTGAATGCCACTTGCTTTTTCTTCATGTGCAAAAAAAACAAAAGTTACCTTTTGGTTTTTGAGTTTTTGAGCTTTACTTCGTTCAGCATACTGTGAAACTCGTCTCTAGCTTCCACAACACGATCACGGTCATTGCTGTCCACCACAAAGATCAGCCCTTGCTTGTTCGGGAAGTAAGGCCTCCACAATGGACAAATCTGGACGAGCAAGCCGAGAAAGAAAAAATTGTCATATTGGAATTAGCAAAGCATCATCCAACATAATGAGGCAGTTCTTCGAGAATCAAGATGACACTAGCAATGCAGGTTGATTTAGATCTTTATCGTATCCAAATATTACCTCAATTATAATTAACAAATTGCGGGGATAGCTCAGTTGGGAGAGCGTCAGACTGAAGATCTGAAGGTCGCGTGTTCGATCCACGCTCACCGCATCTTTTATTAATGTTTTTTTCATGAAACGACTTTTAGGCCCATCCATACGGATAGTAATTTAATATCTCGACAAGTTGTGACAATCCTAAGAAAATATGGCCGATCGGATCTAAACATTGCTTTGAGATTGCTAAACATCGTTATATATTGCAACTTGATATAACTTTAACAACTTAACCATTGACTTAACAATTTAAAATGTTGACTTTTGAAACAAAAGAAATTATGTATCTATAAAAGCTTAGATCATGAATCTTGATGATATTTCGTCTTTGTAACATTAATTAAAACGAAATGGACCACACTGTTTCTTCTCTCCAATGCTTCTTCTTAGTTTTATGTCTATCTCTACTTGTTTGTTCTAACTCGGAAGATACTTCCAAATCAAGAAAGAAACCTATCCTGATAAACTTTGGCGACTCCAACTCCGACACAGGAGGAGTTCTCGCCGGCGTTGGACTTCCGATAGGACTCCCACATGGCATTACCTTCTTCCATAAAGGCACTGGTCGTCTCGGCGACGGCCGACTCATCCTTGACTTTTTCTGTAAGTTCCATTCCC
The DNA here is from genome assembly GCF_000309985.2 of Brassica rapa. Classification (NCBI taxonomy): domain Eukaryota; kingdom Viridiplantae; phylum Streptophyta; class Magnoliopsida; order Brassicales; family Brassicaceae; genus Brassica; species Brassica rapa. The sequence goes on along the minus strand of NC_024801.2, from coordinate 19,467,808 downwards.
ATTTCTATATATATTTATACATTCTTTAATTTCATTTAACGTTACAAAAGTTTTGGTGTTGTTTTATGACTAAAGGTGAACATTTAAAGATGCCATACTTAAGTCCATACTTGGACTCACTCTCGCCAAACTTCAAAAGAGGAGTCAACTTCGCTGTCTCCGGTGCCACCGCTCTTCCCATGTTTTCCTTCCCACTCGCCGTTCAGATTCGTCAATATGTCCGTTTCAAGAACCGTTCTCAAGAACTTACCTCTTCCGGTAAGTAACTTTCATCATTTATAACAAAAATAAAATGTCTCGTAGTAATTAGTACTTTATACATATTTGTTTTGATAATAGGGAGAAGAGATCTTATAGATGATAATGGATTTAAAAACGCATTGTATATGATCGATATCGGACAAAATGATCTTCTACAAGCTCTATACGATTCAAACTTAACATACACAACCGTGGTAGAAAAGATTCCTCCCATGCTGCTTGAGATTAAAAAGGCTATACAGGTGCTCGTTTCTCTTTCTCAAATCTTTCTAGATTCGTTCCTCCTCATGTTGTTTCTCCTAATAAGGCCGGGTTGTGATGTGGTTGTGTAATAAAGACCGTATATTTATACGGAGGGAGAAAGTTTTGGGTACATAACACAGGCCCATTGGGTTGTGCACCAAAGGAGCTAGCTATTAACCCGCACAATGAGTCGGATCTTGACCCGATTGGTTGTTTTCGGGTTCACAACGACGTGGCAAAGACTTTTAATAAAGGACTGTTTAGTCTAGTTAACGAAATGAGAACACAACTCAAAGACGCTACCCTTGTCTACATTGATATCTACTCTATCAAGTACAAACTTTCAGCTGATTCCAAACGATACGGTGCGTATCGATCGCATTTCAATGATTTTTTGGGTTTTTATTGGTATGATAATTAACTCTGGTTTTGACCGGTTTGGTTTCATTTTTGCGGGTTCAGGATTTGTGGATCCGTTGATGGCTTGTTGCGGTTTTGGAGGAAGGCCTAACAACTACGATCGTAAAGCCACGTGTGGTCAGCCAGGTTCAACAATTTGTCGTGATGTAACCAAAGCAGTTGTATGGGATGGGGTTCACTATACCGAAGCTGCTAACCGGTTTGTCGTCGATGCTATTCTATCAAACCGGTACACTTACCCAAAAATTCCTCTTAGCCGATTTTGGTAGATCAAAAGGAAATTGCTCAATAAAACCGGGTTGGCTATAAAAATGTGTGCGCGTTGATTAGTCCATGGCCCAACTATATTGGTACAAATCGCTAATGATTGCTCTCTGAAGTGAATGTTGAGGTCAAATTAAACCACCTTAACTCAGAGCATCTCCAAAAAGAAACTCTATTTTGAAGTTTCCAAAACTTTATATTTGAAGTTTCAATGTGTTCTTCTCCAAAAGTAAAACTTCAAACCTAACTTCAAAATTATTTATATTTTACACTATGATCCTTATATTTGTCATAGTTGATGTAAATTCATAAAACTTCTATAATAACTAATACATATATATAAATATTACAGAAATATTAATTAAAAAAATCTTACACTAAAATATAAAATTATAAATAAAAGTACATAATTAAATATTAAACTGCAAGCAAATATTACATTATTGCATAAAATTATTTCCATAATGCTCCCATATATGATCAACTAGTGCATTTCGAAGTAAAAAATGATTCTCTTTATTTTTTATTTGTAGATTACGAGCCAAAAATTGTTGAAACCGGATATCCTCATAATATGTCTGCTGATAGTTTGATATCATCAAACGAAAAAATCCTTGATCTTTTAAACGAAAGTACAACAAGAAGGGAAAAATGTCATGAGATGATTGAATTACGACTGCAAAATGAAGCAAAAAAGTTAGCTTTTAAAGAAATAAAAGAGGAAAATAAAATATTGCTAAAAAACTTAGCTTCTATCGATGATGTTAATATTCGTGAATACATTCGATCTGAACAAGAAAGAATCATACGAAAAATGCGTCAAGAGCAACAACAACAATCATCTTCGGTTACACAAAATTTGTTGAACAATATTTTGGAGATTTTGGAGGTTCCGGAGCAAATTTACCAGACTATTAGTGTTGTTATAATATTTAAATTTGAGTAATAATTACGTCTTCATGTGTCTTTTTAATAAGTTTTTATTATGGTTTTTTGTAATATTCTTGTTGTTTAATTTAGTTTTAAAATATTATAAATCTTGTTTTAATTTTTTTTATTTAATTTCATGTGTAAAACTTAAGTTTATATAACAAATTTGAAATATTTATGAGATATAAAAGTTTTAAGGATTAAAACAATAAACAAAAAAATATTTAAGAATTATAAATATGATGTATAATTGTAAGGAGTAAAATGCAAATAAAAAGATGAAACTTCAAATTTGAAGTTTTGAAAAGTGAAACTCTATATTTGGAGTTTCACTGTTCAAAACTTCAAATTTGAAGTTTTAAAGTTCCTTTTTGGAGAGAAAAAAACTCTATATTTGGAGTTATAGAGTTTCTTTTGCAGATGCTCTCAATGGGTTTCATGAATACGTTTGGATTTAACATACGAGTGGACGAAAATTTTAGGCGGTAGGGACGACTATATGAATTGTGGTGGAATTAGTATTTCGCTGGTTTGTTTAATTTCATTCTAACAAGGTCGTAATTATAATGCTGCGTATAAGCTCAGCAACCATAAACAAAGAAACATGCATCTAAAATTGCTGTCTATAAGAGACCATTATAGGCTTGAATCGTAATAAAACATGTAGCTTAAACATGACCCAACACGCAGCAGCTAAAACATGACAAAAGAGTTTAAGATTACTAGTATTGAAACGACCATTATGTGGTATCTAATGTTAGACTTCAATACAGAGACTGAACTCCAATTTCCACAATCCAAGTTTAGAAATTAACAAGAGTTGTAAGCATAATAATCAGTAACTAATAAAAGATCGTTCAGCATTTGCTCTTCAAGCTAAATTGCAAATGATTTACATTCGATTTTGTCTTCCTATAGTCGCAATCCAGATAAAAGATGATTAGAGATGTACACATCGCTAATGATTGCACTCCGAAGCGAATGTTGCAAGTCAACTCAAACAGAAATCAATAGGTTCAATGAATACATAGATGCCGTTAACGAGTGGTGGATAATTTTCAATGGTAGGTACGACTACACGAAACGAATTGTGGTGGAAATTATTCTTTAGCTGGTTTGTTTAATTTCACTCCTAACAAGGCCATATAATTATAAGGCTGTGGATAAGCACTATTGGTTTCAATCGGAATAAACCCTGTAATAGATTAAACATGACCCAACACGCAGCTAAATCATGACCAAAATAGTTTAAGAATTTGTTCCCTACCCTAATCGATAATATGACTCAAAAGTACATCACAACTCAAAACACAATGGTCACTACAGAGACCAAACTTCATTATCCACAATCCTAGTTTCAAATTCGCAAGAGTTGTAAGCGTAACAACCAGACACTAACTAAACGTTGTGGGGTATTTGTTAATTCGAATATAAGATGACTAAATATGTTGTAAGAAATGTAATTAAGACTAATCAAAGGATAAACATCTTATAAAACTCATCAATATCCAGAACAAAACATGTTCAAACATCGAATCCATTACAAGTTTATGAAATTACCAAAAAAACGAAATTAAAGACAGAGAAAAAAAAAGAGACAGCGAGAGAAAGATCATCATGCCTCAGCTCCCTCTTTCTGGTAAACGTAAGTAAGTCCACACTTACCACAGTAATGACGATCGAAATGACTCGCCATGAACGTCCCAGCACCGCAAGTCGCGTTAGGACACTCTTTCCTCAGCCTCTGCACTTTCCCAGATCCATCGACCTTGTAGAACTGAAGCACCGCGAGCTTCACCTTCTTGTGCTTGTGCTTGATCTTCTTCGGCTTGGTGTACGTCTTCTTCTTCCTCTTCTTCGCGCCACCACGGAGACGGAGGACGAGATGAAGCGTCGACTCCTTCTGGATGTTGTAGTCGGCGAGGGTACGGCCGTCTTCGAGCTGTTTCCCGGCGAAGATGAGTCGCTGCTGGTCCGGAGGGATGCCTTCCTTGTCCTGGATCTTGGCCTTGACGTTGTCGATGGTGTCGGAGGACTCGACCTCGAGGGTGATGGTCTTCCCCGTGAGGGTTTTCACGAAGATCTGCATCTTTGCGGCGGTGCTAACAAAACAAACGGCTGAGTGGGGAGAAGAAAATGGAGAGTGAGGTATTTGTACGAGAGAGACGGGGACCTCTTAGGGTTTTGTAACTGGGCTTTACAAAAAGATTAGTTGGGCTTTTTCGCCGAGTCTAATTAGGCCCATTGTCTCAAAAAATAGGATAACTACTAGAGGCAATATTATTCGGAAACCGAACTGGAACTGAACTAGACCGACAAAACCGAAACTAAAAACGGATTTCAATTTCAAAATAATCTGAATAGTTCTTATTTTTAAACCCCCCCAAAAAACAAAATCAAAACAAAAACCGAACAAATATTTTTTTTGTAAACTAAAAAAAATATCAAACCAAAAACCGAACAGGTACTTGAATATTCAAAATATAATATAATATTAATTATTTTACTTATATATAACATAATTTATAAATAAAAAATATTCTAATTATCCAAAAAATTTTGCAGTTTTTCTTAGTTTAGTTTGGAATTTAAGAGAGTTTTTTTCATTTTTTAACTTAAACCTGAATAAAACTTAAAGTATTTTTAATTCAGTTTTGCTTTGAATTTTATAAAAGAAAATAGAAACACGCCCGAATTCTACGTTATCCAAACTGATCTGATATGATTTAAAAAATGTTTAGTTTTTAAACGGGCTTTAATCACTTTAATCTTAATAATCCGAGTTGATCTGAACCGAAAACCAGAATGTCAAAAACAAAACTATCTTAAAAAAATGATTAGTTGACTTTAAACCAATTTTTTTTTTTGAACAACACTTTAAACCGATTCTAATTAGGACAATGGTCCCAAAAGATACGAGTAAAAAGTAACTACTCTTACGAAAAATGACTAGTTCGTCTATTCACCAAATCTAATTAACCCAAAGTCTCAAAAAATAGGGTAAAAAATCATTAAAATGGAGATGCAGGGAATCGAACCCTGTGCCTCTCGCATGCAAAGCGAGCGCTCTACCATATGAGCTACATCCCCATATGAAATATTCTTTTGTAGTATAGATATTAATTTGCATGTTTTACGTCGTATTTGTTTGACTGGCCAATCAATATATGATTCCCGTAGAGCGTTTGGTATTCTTCGTCGTCGCCTTTTAAGAACCCTAGATCTCTCTCCATCTCTCTATCTCCTTGTCAATCCTCAATCCCAGATTCAAAAGAAAGAGCAATGGATGACAGCTGTGCCGTCTGCGCCGACAATCTCGAATGGGTTGCCTACGGATCTTGTGGCCACCGAGAAGTCTGCTCCACATGCGTCGTCCGTCTCCGTTTCGTCCTCTGCGATCCTCGCTGCTGCATCTGCAAAACCGAGTCTCCCCTCATCTTCGTCACCAAGGTCAATCACCCTTCAATCGGAATCGATTTAAGTAATTTTTGTAATTTTAGCCCTCTTTGATCTCAATTAACTTAGGGCTTTTTGTTTCGTGCAGGCGTTGGGTGATTATACGAGGACGATCAACGACTTCTCGACGTTCCCGACGGCGCCGAAGGAAGGCCGAGTAGCGGGAGGGTTCTGGTACCATGAAGACACTCAGGCCTTCTTTGATGATTTGGATCAGTACAGGATGATCAAGGCCATGTGTAGGCTCTCCTGCAGTGTCTGCGACAAGGCGGAGGAGGAGCAAGGGCCCGGGCCGAGGCATCGTTTGAGGATTAAGAGCGTTGAGCAGCTCAAGGGTCATTTGTATCATAAGCACAAATTGAATATGTGTAATTTATGTCTTGAAGGGCGTAAGGTTTGGGCTTTATAACACTTTTGACCATATGTGCAAAAGGTTATTTCCACTTTTTTTTTAAAAAAACTTGTCTTTCTCTCTACATGGGGGCAGATATTCATAGGGGAGCAGAAGTTGTATACGAGGGCTCAGCTTAACCAACATATACACACTGGTGACTCTGAGGTTGATGGAAGTGAGAGTGAAAGAGGAGGCTTTGCTGGTCATCCTATGTGTGAGTTCTGTAGGAATCCTTTCTATGGTGATAATGAGTTGTATACTCACATGACTACTGAGCATTATACCTGTCACATTTGCCAAAGGTAATTTACACTTGCCGAGTCTTATTTTGAGAGTGTGTAAAACTGATTGGATTCATTGGCTTTTCTATAGGTCGCAAACAGGGAAATATGAATACTATAAAAACTATGATGACTTGGAGGTAAATATCTACCACTAGAGCTTCGTAGGTTAAATCGTGGCTTGCATGTGTTCTGATTCTATATGTGTTTCTCTGCAACAGCTTCACTTTCGTCGAGACCATTTCCTTTGTGAGGACGACTCCTGCCTTTCAAAGAAGTTCATTGTTTTCCCAAACGAATCAGAGTTGAAAGTAAACACCCTTTGGTGAAATTTTCATTTTAGTTCTGCTCTATGGATTATTGTCAAGTATTTATATGTGTTTTATATTTGCAGAGGCATAACGCGATAGAGCATGGGGGTAGGATGTCTCGTGCTCAGCGAACTGCTGCGTTACAGGCATGTGATGCCTCTTGTCTGGTCTGATATGTCTTTTGTTATTTTATATCTTGCTTATGTTGTACTGTGTTTCTGCTCCAGATACCAACGAGTTTCCGATATAGTCGTGGAAATGACCAAGAAAGTCGTCGTGGAAGACCTCGATCATTCCGTCGCGAACCTGGTGGTGGCGATGATAATTATAATCGTGCAGTCAATGCTGCTCTTCGTTTATCTGAGGCTGAGTATTCTAGGCAAGAGCCTCCTCCACCTTCAAGTGCACCACCACCTGGATTCTCTGAGAACAACAACAGAGACATGGATGATGGTGATCCTCTTATCCAACCAATGGAATCTCTTTCAACTACCGATATGGAGCCCTCTTCGCGATATCTTCAAGCTGTGGGCAGTTCTGGTGGTGGTGGTTCACGTCTGCAAGAATCTGCTTTTCCTCCTCTTGCTGGTCAACCTAGATCTGGACAGAACTTGGAGGGTTTGCCTACTAACACCTTGGCTGCTCGTCTGAGACGTCAAACAAATCGAACTCCTAGCGCTACTGCTATTGCTAGTCCTTCTCAAGCATGGCCAGCGGTTAACCGAGCTTCCAATACAAGTAGCGGTGGCAACCCTTCTTCCGGATGGCCAGCAATAGGTCGCGCACCTGTACAAGCATCTAGCTCTTCAGCTCAATCTAGGTCCCATGCCAGAGTTGCTCAGCCCAGACCTCCTAATTCACAGGCTGCTCGTAATGGAAATATGATTCCTCACTCATCCTCAGCTCCTAATCTATCTGATACAAGATCACTTCATTCAGAATTTCCTCCTGTTTCTGCTGCTGCTCGCAAGACACCATCATCCACCATCACACAGGGAACATCAAACTCCCAACCACCACCTCCAGATGTGCAATCTGCTAACAAGTCATTGGTTGAGCAAATGCGATCTGCACTTGGTCATGATGAAGAATTGTTTATGACCTTCAAAGATGTATCAGGACAGTATCGTCAAGGTTCGATTGATGCAACAACTTACTTGGAGTATGTGAAAGGTTATGGATTGTCTCACTTGGTTATTGACCTTGCAAGACTCTGCCCTGACCCTAGAAGGCAGAAGGAACTCATTGATGCTCACACTGCCAGTTTGAGAAACAACGCAGCAAAGGAGAATGGTCCAGCTGCTGCTCCAGGGCAGAGTTCGTCGTCTCAAGCTCAAGAGAGTAAGAAAAACAAAGGGAAAGCTGTGAAGGTTGCTGATCCAAAAGAAGCAGTAGCAGATAACTTTATGGAGACAGTGAGGAGACTACAATCCTCGCAGAATTTTCATGAAGAAGAAGAAGAAGAGGTTATATCGAAAGATAAGAATGCTTACAGGTCTGACAAAGGCAAATCGAAAGTGGAGTCTACTTCAACCGGAAGTAAGCAGCAACGTAAGAAAACCTCAAAGTTTCACAGAGTACGGCTTGGTGACGGATCAATGGCAGCATTGCTAAATGTGAACTCCTCTTACCATGAGCCTCATGAACCAGAATCAAAAGATGACAATAATAATAGTAGCCAGAATCAAACCGGTGTACGTGGTGTTTGGCGTAAAGGAGGTGCACAACTTTTCTCCTAGAGATTCAAGTCTCTCTTGGCTTCTTCTAGGAAGGTATCATGTACAAGCTTGACTGGCCGCACATTTTTATGTCAGTGGCAAGGAGAGCATTTTTGAGTAAGTTTTATGAATGATGGTCTCTCGTTTTGTTGCTTTTGTGTTTTTTTTCTTTGGTATGTTTGGTATTTTCTTGGTTTTTTTGGAGGGACTTATTAGAAGAAGTGGAACTGTAACAATTAATATATTGTCATAAGTTTATATTATTAAAACAACAGTTTCTTTTTCTACATCCCTTGGTTTCCTTTCGCAACATTTCCTATGTTAATAACTTAATACTTTATATTATTTTTTTAGCAACAAAAAGGATCACATGTGGGCATTGAACTCGGGCTACTTGTATCTATCTATAATATAGGAATCTTTGATGCTACAAATTGATTTCATGGCTAACATAATTAACTCGTATATGTTATGATTTCATGGCTAGCAAGTAGCATCAAATTGTACACCCATTCCATCGTGGGCATGCTATTCAGTCTATCATTTTTAATCTTTCCACAGTGCTAGATATATTTTTATTTGAAACACAACGCAACAACCGGATAATTATGCAATTATAAACTTAGAAAAATATTAAATAATTTTACAGCTGATAATTCTACCGAAACTCTAAACGGAAGCTATAAAATTCAGTCTATCATTTCAGTTTGTCTACAATGTTAGAAATAGTTTTATTTGAAACTGATACAACAACACTTTACCTTTTAAACGTTAGATAATTATGTTATTACAAATTATGAGAAAATATAAGGGCTAAAATTAAAATGTAAAACTAAAATATAGCAGAAAAAAAATCGAAATTGAACACCTTTTAACCTGAAATTAACCCGCAAATCCCTCGTTACCATATGTATATTTTAAAAAGTACCTAGAAATTAACATGCATCTACCAAATATAGACGAACTAAAAATATATACACAACATGCATTCCTCTCTCTATATCTAAGTTCTCTTCTTTCTCCGAATCAGTTTCTTTTTCTCCATCCATGTAAAAACACAACCATGAACGTTGCAATCAAACTAGCCTTTCTCTTCTTAACCGTCACCTCAACCTTAACCGCTACACCAGCCAAACGCCCAGACTACCTTTCCACACAGCATGCAAAAACAATCGCGGGAATATGCACCGTTATCCAAACAGACACAAGTCTATGCACCAAAACCCTTAAAGAAGTTCCTAGTGATGACCCCATCACATTAATCCGAGCATTACCTACTGCGGCTGAATCATCCGTTAAAAAAAGCGTGACTTTCCTCATTGGAATCAAACCAAAACATACATCAAACGCAGTCGCAACTGCAGCGATCAACAGCTGCGAGAAAAACTTGAATAACGCGTTAGAAGATTTCGCTGAGTTTTGGAAAGCTACGGGGAAAGATGTAACGACGTTGGCTCATAACTATTTCACGTGTAAGAAAACGTTAACGTCGATCATGGGGTATCATTCAACTTGTTTGGATGATATTAAAGATAAGAATCTGTTGAAGGAAGTGGAGAGTGGGATTGGAGTTGGGAAGAATCTAAGCAGTAACTCGTTTGATGTTTTTAATGGTTTGCATACTATTTTCAATACTTTTGCTATTAATGTGAAGCTTAACGAGGAAGACACTTCACCCCGACCGCCACCATTGTCCGATTACTATTACTGATTAAAGGATTTGTAAATACTAATTACTATCATATGATGCTTAAAGCGATACTTGTAGTTGTAGAGATACTTGTAACCGTAATCATGTAGGGGTACTTTGTAACCATTGATTCCAATATAATGATATCTTATCTTAGAATGGAATCATAGATGGTCTGTACTTCTGTCATGTCTGATTGTATCTTACAGGTTTTATTCATGTACCGGATTGTATATATATGAAATGTGATATTTACTTTTATTAATTGCATACTCTGGATCAATAACTCAACAAAGTCACTTATGCAATCATTAGTGGTCCAAAGTTTTCGGATGTCATACCTCAAATAAAAGAATTGTGTTTTTTTTTCTTTCATATTTCTTTTTACCAATTTCTTTTTTAAAATATCATTTTTTTCTCCATAGCTTGGGCTGTTTGCATATCCATTCCGGACCTGTCAACTGCTTTATTAACAATTACCATCTATTGATACCAGAATTGTTGATGTATATATGTCAATGCTATAATGGATTGTCAATCTAGTGAGTAGCAACTAGATCTTCTGCTGATTTGTCAAAAAAAAAACTAGATCTTCTGCTGTGTTTTTTGGTAAAACACAGAGGTCACATTTTCTTACTAGCACAATCTACCTAATTCATTCTAGTGTCTGACCTAAATCTAATATACCATTCATGCGTGGGTACCGCCACAGAGGTCACATTTTCTTACTAGCACAATCTACCTAATTCATTCTAGTGTCTGACTAGCTGATCAAAACTTCTTAAAGGATGAGATTAGTACTCTCGATGAGAAGCTTTTACTTTCGGAATATAACACTAGTTAATATTAAAATGAATTGTCGAAAACATATGTGTTGTTCTCTCAAATCCTGAAATTAATAAGATTATAATAACCTAAAGTTTCCATCCTTACATTAACTTTTATTTTTAGTAATCGATGTTACACCTCTTGATCAGGGACATGATCAAAATCATCTTGTGGTGAATAATTCTTAATATCAAGGCCGACATTTGACTAGAGAATTTGTAGCCATTCAACGACCTAAAACATCTCCTCCATGCAAAGCTCATGCAACCCTAATTTTAGAAACCAGGACTTCTATAAAAATATTCTCACAATGAACAATAATCTCTACTTGCCCCAACAATAATCCACTGGGCTCTGTTATAATAAAAAAAATCCCCTCCCTCTCCTATTTACCTCCTGAATAAAACTGGAGAGAAAAAACACATAAAAAGGAAAAAAAAATCGAAAAAGAGAAATATATAAATACTATAAATATATATATATAAATACAAAAAATGCCAGTAGGAAAAGTTGTGATATCTGCGGCTTCCGTCCTTCTAGTGGTGGGTGTTGCCATAGGAGTTGTCACCTATGTTAATAGAGGCGACGACGGTGGTGGCGGCGGCAAGGATGCTTCTCTTAATTCACATCAAAAAGCGGTTCAGGCAATTTGTCAAACAACTACAGACCAAGGCTCGTGCTCAAAAACTCTCGACCCGGTCAAAAGCGATGATCCAAGCAAGCTTATCAAAGCCTTCTTGTTGGCTACAAAAGATGCGATCACAAAATCTTCAAACTTCACGGCTACGACCGAAGGAGGCATGGGGAAAAACATGAACGCGACGACCAAAGCCGTTCTTGATTATTGCAAGAGAGTGTTGACATATGCTCTTGAGGATCTTGAGACCATTGTTGAAGAAATGGGTGCAGATCTTCAGCAGAGCGGAAGTAAGCTTGACCAGCTTAAACAATGGTTAACAGGAGTGTTTAATTACCAAACTGACTGTCTTGATGACATTGAGGAAGTGGAGTTCAGAAAAATCATGGGTGAAGGAATCTCCAACTCCAAAGTTTTGACTAGTAACGCTATCGATATCTTTCACTCTGTTGTCACGGCTATGACCCAAATGGGTGTCAAAGTCGACGATATGAAGAACGTGATGGGAGGACTTGGAGCTCCTGCACGTCGCCTTCTTGGAGACATCGACCAAAATGGACTACCCAAATGGCTTTCTGGCAAAGACAGAAAGCTTATGGCTAAGGCTGGACGCGGTGGTGGTGGTGCACCTCGTGATGATGGTATCGGTGAAGGTGGCGGTGGTGGGGGTAAGATCAAGGCGACTCATGTGGTGGCTAAGGATGGAAGTGGAAAGTTTAAGACGATTTCTGAAGCAGTTAACGCTTGCCCGGATAAAAACAAAGGACGTTGTATTATCCATATCAAGGCTGGTACCTACAATGAAGTGGTCAGAATCCCTAAGAAGAAGAACAACATTTTCATGTTTGGTGATGGTGCTACAAAAACCATCATTACTTTTAACAAAAGTGTTAAACTTACCCCTGGAACCACTACTTCACTCAGTGCCACCGTTCGTAAGTCACATTTAAACTTACCTCTATTAGACCTCACCAATTATATTAGGTTTTAATTATTGAGTTCCTTAAAAAAATTGAGAATTTCTCATTTGAAGAACTTTTACATGAGTTTATTTTTTTTGAAATTATTTGATTAAATATTAATACAATTGGTGGGATATTCATGTTGAGATACTCTTAATATCTAAATATACAATTGCATGCATGCAGAGGTTGAATCCGAGGGATTCATGGCGAAATGGATTGGGTTTAAGAACACTGCTGGTCCATTGGGACACCAAGCGGTCGCACTCCGTGTAAATGGAGACCGTGCGGTCATATTCAACTGCAGATTTGACGCTTACCAAGACACACTCTACGTCAACAACGGACGTCAGTTCTATAGAAACATTGTTGTATCCGGTACAGTCGACTTCATCTTCGGAAAATCCGCAACAGTGATCCAAAACTCTCTACTCCTCTTACGAAAGGGCAGCCCCGGACAGTCCAACTACGTTACAGCCGATGGTAACGAGAAGGGTGCAGCGGTCAAGATCGGTATCGTTCTCCAGAACTGCCGTATCATGCCAGACAAAGACCTTATAGGTGACAAAGGTCCCAAGAAAGTCAAATCGTATCTAGGACGGCCGTGGAAGAAATTTTCCACGGCTGTGATTATTGGAAGTGAGATTAGTGCTTCGATTGAACCAGAAGGATGGACCGAGTGGAAAGGAGAACAAAACCACAAAACAGCTAAATACATTGAGTTTAATAACCGCGGACCAGGAGCTAAAACTAACGTGAGGCCTCGTTGGACTAAGGCGGCTAAGTCTGCGGCTGAGGTTGAAGGTTTCACCGTAGCTAACTGGGTGGGTCCGGCTAATTGGATTCAAGAAGCTAACGTGCCTGTCCAGCTTGGATTGTAAGAAAGAAAAATATAGTAACGTTAAGACAGTTATATGATAATGTAATGATACGACCTCGTCTCTGAGGATCAGGGGCTCTTTTTGGATATTATGTTACAATATAGGGCTCTGGACATTTAGGGATGAAGTTTGTATAAGATTGCTTTTGTTTCACGTGCAAAATAGATTTTTTTATGTTGTTTCAGCTCTTTAACTTTTTTTTTCTTAAAATTCCAAATGAATTTCTTTTAGACTTTTTTGCATTGCTATCTTATGAGTCTTGCTACTCTCAATATATAGAGAATGTTGAGAATAAAGATTTATATTGGGAAATATTTTACGAGAGATGTAATATATATGTTAGCAATGCGAGCCCTACAATACCAAATCAAAGGACAGTTCAAACTTCAAAGGCAATTATTGTTTTCTTTTTTTGGAGAAAAGGCTTAAAGGCAATAATTGTTCCTGGACCTAAGAGCACCAGCATTAATGAACCCCTGGTTGGGGTTCATAATTTGAATTTTTTATTTTGTTTTTTTCATTTTTCGTTTGTTATTTAAGAAAAAAAAATTGACCAATAGCGGGCCGCCACGTGGCGTGGGGCCCGCTGAACAGTAACGATCCAGGTTTATACAGAAGGGGTGTGGAGAGACAGGATCATCACTGTTACATACTATTATAATATTTTTTTTTCTTGAAAAACGTGTGAACCTCCCTAGTGAACCTCAAATGCTGATGCTCTAATGATGAAAAATAAAAGATTGATATCTTGTTGTTTTTAATATATATATATATATCTTGTTTATTTGCCCAAAAAAATATATCTTGTTTATTAACTAGGGGTGGGCGTTCGGGTACCCGTTCGGGTTCGGATCGGGTATTTCGGATTTTCGGGTATTTCGGTATAGAGGTGTAGAACCCGTTCGGGTATTTCTGTACTTCGGGTCGGGTTCAGGTATTTTTAGTTCGGGTTCGGTTATTTCGGATCGGGTTCGGATATTTAGATTTTGAAAAAAAAAAATTAAAATTTTCATTTCTCAAGTTTCTTGTATTTAAAAATATAACTTTCAGTTAACTATTTTTTTTTTATTTTTAATAGATTGAATGGTTAATAGATTTGGACATAACATTTTAAAACTAAAAAGACATTAATTTAGTTATTTTTTTTTTAATTTTAGATGTAACTTTTTGTTAATTTTTGAAATAAAAAACTTGACATGCATTTTAAGTGAGTAGCAAATTATTTTTTCCGTAATTGTATGTATATTATATGAACTTAAAGTATGTGTAGTATCAATATAAATATTTTATATAAAATGAGAGATGTAAAATAGAAATATAAGGTTAATTATATATATGTTCGGTTATCTTCGGATATCCATTCGGGTTCGGATATTATCCGTTCGGGTTCGGATATCCAATCTCTCCTTATTTAATATCCATTCGGGTATTTTACTACTTTGGTTCGGATTTCGGTTCGGGTTTTTCGGATCGGGTTTGGGTGCCACTTCGGATATCGGGTAAAGTGCCCACCCCTATTATTAACAAATGGAATAATGAAAATCCAATAATGTATGAATAACAAATTATTTATATGATAAAGAATGTATAATAAAATTCATTGGCTGCTTGAAAGTTGAATGGTATACATTTTATACACTTGGCATTTGTAATGTTGACAAAAGATATTTCAAACTGCATTTTACGTACAACTTACTTATATTATAACAGAATTAAGTTGGCAATTATGTGATTGACACATGTTTTTAGCATTTTTATTTAAAAATTATAATTTTCAGAAATTGTTTTAGTTGTTTATTTTTTTTTAATTAATTACACATAGGCTGTTAGGCGGTTGCATACCCACAATTCACGCCATTTACTACTTTCACTATCTTCATTATTATTTTATTGGGTTTTCTAATCATATATCTTCCACAAAATAATTACTAAAGAATAGCACAACAAAAGGTGAGTCTTGAGACTACGAAGCCAGAGGAACTGAAATGAAAGAATTGGAAACATATTGGGCAACATATTCTCCTTGAAAGGACGACAAGTGTGAGTTAGTTTTTCTTTTATTTTCTAAATGAAAAGCAAGCTATTTTGAACTTTATTTTCATCTACCAGTTTTGTTGATATTCATTATATATGTATGGTTGGCGTCACAAAATTGACAGGTAGAGGCAATGAGAGGAACAATAACATGAGGATGAACGATCGTTTTCATTTTACTTTTAATCCGTTTCTCATTCCAATTCATTTTGTAAAGCTTTATCATCAATCAAAAATCAAGCTTACGTATACGAGTGGCAAAATTTTCAGCGAAGATCAAACCAGCAAAAAAATCATCTAAAGACTAGATAGAAAATTCACGAACGAAGGCTGGGTTGAAAATAAGGAGTAGCATCTCAAAACCCGGGTTCATGAACTCTAATGGCCTCTTTTGTGAGTTATTACCTTTTCACTCCTATAACTATTCCTTATTTCAGTTCAGAAAAAAAAACTATTCATTTTTACGTTTCAGTTTATTCCGTGGATCTCTACAACAAGTATTTCTAATACTATTTAAATATTATTTATGAAATCATATCAAGAAATACAAGAGAATCAAAAATAAGAAGAAATGTTAGTACGTATATGAGCATACATTCTTTGGTTAACGTGTTTAATTGCAGAATATAATAATAATGTATTTAGTTGCTATAAATTTTAGACATATATGTTTCTTACAAATGTATGCTTTTATCTTAAAATATATCTCTAACTATTTAATCATACCTGATAAAATATTTCTAAAATACAAATATTTTATAATTAAACAGTCATAATAACTGGTGTTTCAAAAAAAAAACAGTCATAATAACATTTTTTTTTTAACAAAAACATGTACATTTATACCATTCATATAAAATATCAATATGGATTTGTAGTTTTGTCTGCTTATGATGAATGGCAGTATCATACAATATGAAATGGGGCTAATGGAGTAGGCTAATGTTTTATATTATGAGCAAAGAAAAGTAAATGTTGCTTAGTCAAACCAAGTTTGAAAAATGGTATGAAAACATTATTTTGTGTTCTTTGTTCTATGTGTTGGAAGCTTCTTCAACAAAGTTGGTTTGGTAATAAGACTTATCCGCAGAGAAGAGACCAAACAAACAACTTGGCGTCTGTCCTGTCACGTCTTCGGGTTTCAACAAGGTCGTTTTTGACGACTATATTCTTTGTTTCTTGTAGGAAGTAGGTCCCAAACTCCACCTTAAATTACTTAAAGAATTAACGAGTTCTTCAACTTGATTATTCGTCACTGCGTCTTCTTCAAGTAACGAACAAGCGTATATGATTTAACCCTCCAAGAACTTTATTCCACTGCTATTTTCACACAAGAAGTCTCGTAAGGTACATGCTTCCCTGTTTTTTTCCTTCAAATTCTTGAACTGGTACCTGGCTTTTGTGGAATGAAGTTTATTAATAGTTTATTATTGATATACAGATCTTTGAAACAGGATCATAATACAATGGACGGTATAATGGAATCAGAGGAAGGACTCAAGGTGGATTCACCTAACAGAACAGAAGCAGAGACCTCAAACTCAAAAACCCCTGAAGAAGAAGTTAAGACAGAGGCTGTTCTGAAAGAAGAGAAGAAAAAAACAGATGAGAAGAAGAAGAAAGAAGAGGACGACGAGAAGACAAAAACGGTGCCGTTTTACAAGCTGTTTGCCTTTGCAGATTCCTTTGACATTATTTTGATGATCCTCGGGACTATTGGTGCTGTGGGAAACGGTCTTGGCTTCCCTATCATGACCATCCTATTCGGAGATGTCATTGATGTGTTCGGACAGAACCAAAATAGTTCAGATGTTTCAGACAAGATCGCCAAGGTAAAAATAATAAACAATCTCTATTTTTTTTTTCCTTTGCTGCTTAGACTCGCAATGATTGGTCTTTGATACAATTTTACGCACAGGTTGCTCTGAAATTTGTATACCTTGGACTAGGAACTCTAGTGGCAGCCCTACTCCGTAAGAATAGTTCTTTATTTCTAAAAGTCTAGAATGTTAGAATGTGAGAGATTTGATCCTTGTCTGTTGTATATAAACAGAGGTTTCTGGTTGGATGATCTCTGGGGAGAGACAAGCTGGGAGAATAAGAAGTTTATATCTAAAAACCATATTGAGACAAGACATTGCCTTCTTCGATGTCGAAACAAACACAGGAGAAGTTGTTGGAAGAATGTCTGGTGACACTGTCCTTATACAAGACGCCATGGGAGAGAAGGTAACAACATAACCCAAAAAACATTATCAATCTTTGATTCAAAGGCATGGATGGCCGTCTGACATTTTAAATTTTCTTATAATGCCCTATGCTTAAAAAAAATGTTGTGCCTTTATTCTTCTTATAATTTTTTGGGGGGTGATTGATTGTACATGTAAATGCTCTAGACAGTCAAAATTTAGTTTAGAGCCATTTATGTCAACCAATCAAGCTTTCATTTAAAAAAAAAAAAATCTACAACAAAAAAGTTTCTAATTTTTTTTATGAAATGACTTTAGAGAGCTTTATGGTTCAATGGCGTCTACATATAGTTCAATCATCTCCTATGATATACTTTATAAAGGTAGAGAAAAAAATTATAGCAAAAAAATGCAACTTAAATTCTACAGTAAAAAATATAGTTCAATCATCTCCTATGATGTCTTATATATAACTACAATTA
The DNA here is from genome assembly GCF_000309985.2 of Brassica rapa. Taxonomy (NCBI): domain Eukaryota; kingdom Viridiplantae; phylum Streptophyta; class Magnoliopsida; order Brassicales; family Brassicaceae; genus Brassica; species Brassica rapa. The sequence goes on along the minus strand of NC_024801.2, from coordinate 19,449,827 downwards.
TCGTATAAAATCTTGATCTCCTAAGCGGTCGGTTCCTTTGCCTATGCTCCGTACCGGACCTTAATCAAAGGTTTAAACTTTTTTTGTTTCCTTTGCAGGTTGGTAAGGCTATACAGCTGATATCAACTTTTATCGGTGGATTTGTCATAGCTTTCGCGGAAGGATGGCTTCTTACATTAGTCATGGTATCTTCAATACCACTACTAGTAATCTCTGGTGCAGCTCTAGCCATCGTCATTTCGAAAATGGCTTCACGTGGACAAACTTCTTATGCGAAAGCTGCGGTTGTAGTTGAGCAAACAGTTGGATCCATAAGAACCGTTGCATCCTTTACAGGAGAGAAACAAGCTATAAGCAGTTACAATAAACATCTCGTCTCTGCTTATAGAGCAGGTGTGTTTGAAGGAGCTTCCACAGGGATTGGTCTCGGTACACTCAACATTGTCATCTTTTGCACTTATGCTTTAGCTGTTTGGTACGGTGGGAAGATGATACTGGAGAAAGGGTACACGGGAGGACAAGTTCTCATCATCATCTTCGCGGTTCTAACCGGTTCCATGTCGTTAGGACAAGCGTCTCCTTGTTTAAGCGCCTTCGCAGCTGGTCAAGCCGCTGCGTACAAAATGTTCGAAACGATCAAAAGAAAGCCGGAGATTGATGCTTCTGATACGACCGGGAAGGTTCTTGATGATGTTAGAGGAGATATAGAGCTTATAGATGTTAACTTTAGCTACCCGGCGAGGCCAGAAGAGCAGATTTTTCGCGGGTTTTCGCTCTCTATCTCGAGTGGCTCCACGGTGGCGCTGGTTGGGCAGAGTGGGAGTGGGAAGTCTACTGTTGTGAGTTTGATAGAGAGGTTTTATGATCCGCAGAGTGGTGAAGTGAGGATCGATGGTGTTAACCTTAAAGAGTTTAAGCTGAAATGGATCAGAAGCAAGATAGGACTTGTGAGTCAAGAACCTGTTCTGTTCACTTCGAGTATTAAAGAGAACATTGCTTACGGGAAAGAAGACGCTACGGTTGAAGAGATTCGTAAGGCTACAGAGCTTGCAAATGCATCTAAGTTCATTGATAAGCTTCCTCAGGTTTGAGTCTTTTACTTACCTCTCCTCTGCTTTGTCTCTGTTTTGACTCTGTATTGCTCTGTTTTGTCTCTGTTTCGTCTCTGTTTTGACTCTGTTTCCATTTTGATGATGTAACTGAAATTAACTGTATGTTTCAGGGTTTAGACACGATGGTTGGAGAACATGGGACACAGCTTTCAGGTGGACAGAAACAGAGGATCGCGGTGGCGAGAGCGATCTTAAAAGATCCAAGAATCTTGCTTTTAGACGAAGCAACAAGCGCGCTTGATGCAGAGTCTGAGAGAATAGTTCAAGAAGCTCTTGACAGGATCATGGTTAACAGAACAACTGTTGTTGTCGCTCATAGATTGAGCACTGTGAGAAATGCAGACATGATTGCTGTGATTCATCAAGGAAAGATCGTTGAGAAAGGTAAACATCAAAACACATACATGTCCAATCTTATTTGCTGATGAAACATAAACTTATGATGATCAGGTTCTCACTCTGAGCTCCTAAGAGACCCTGAAGGAGCTTACTCTCAGCTCATACGACTTCAAGAAGACAACAAAAAGTCTGAAGACTCGACAGAAGAGCAGAAGATATCAACGGAGTCTATGAAACGGTCTAGCTTGAGAAAGTCATCGCTAAGCCGGTCTTTAAGCAAAAGATCACCTTCTTTCTCCATGTTTGGTTTTCCAGCAGGCATAGAGGCAACCAACGAAACCAAACCAGAGATCAAGGAAGATGAGACAGTACACAAGAAAGTATCATTCCTTAGAGTAGCTGCTTTAAACAAACCAGAGATTCCAATGCTTATACTCGGATCCATAGCCGCTGTTCTAAACGGAGTGATACTTCCCATCTTTGGGATACTAATCTCAAGCGTGATCAAAGCGTTTTTCAAACCACCTGAGCAGTTAAAATCCGATACAAGCTTTTGGGCACTCATCTTCATGCTTCTTGGTGTAGCTTCAATGGTGGTGTACCCGGCGCAAACCATCTTTTTCTCAATAGCCGGATGTAAACTGGTTCAGCGGATAAGATCGATGTGTTTTGAGAAAGTGGTTCACATGGAAGTTGGATGGTTTGATGAGACTGAGAACTCGAGTGGTGCTATTGGAGCTAGGCTTTCTGCTGATGCTGCTACGGTTCGCGGTCTTGTTGGAGATGCATTGGCTCAAACCGTACAGAATCTTGCGTCTGTCACGGCTGGTGTGGTCATTGCTTTTGTGGCGAGCTGGCAGTTAGCTTTCATTGTTTTGGCGATGCTTCCGTTGATCGGGCTTAATGGTTATATTTACATGAAGTTCATGGTTGGTTTCAGTGCAGATGCAAAGGTACAAAGTTATGTCTATAAGTTCACTAGGAACAATAACTATTTATTAAAAATTTATTAAAAAAATTTGGAGGCCAAGACCGATGTTTCATTCGGCTCCGGAGTTGTCTTTGTTTGATGAAAGTATTGATTAAACTATGTGGCAGAGAATGTACGAAGAAGCGAGCCAAGTAGCGAACGATGCGGTAGGGAGCATAAGAACGGTTGCTTCATTCTGTGCAGAGGAGAGAGTGATGAAAATGTATAAGAAGAAATGTGAAGGTCCTATGAAGACAGGAATACGTCAAGGCATAGTTAGTGGTATCGGCTTTGGAGTTTCTTTCTTCGTCCTCTTTGCTTCTTATGCTGCCAGTTTCTATGCCGGTGCAAGGCTTGTCGATGACGGCAAAACAACCTTTGATGCGGTTTTCAGGGTAACAAACCCAAAAAAGAGTTTTCAGACAAGCAAACTAAGATTTCTTGTGTGCTTGTCCACCTTCTAAAGCTTTTGTTTTGTTTTAAAAACAGGTTTTCTTCGCTTTGACAATGGCGGCTGTAGCTATTTCTCAGTCGAGTTCACTGTCTCCTGATTCAAGCAAAGCTAGCAATGCCGCTGCATCCATCTTCGCGGTTATAGACAGAGAATCGAAGATTGATCCAAGTGATGAGTCTGGGAGAGTTCTTGATGATGTCAAAGGAGATATTGAACTTCGTCATGTTAGTTTCAAGTATCCATCAAGACCAGATGTTCAGATCTTCCAGGATCTTTGTCTCTCTATTCGAGCCGGAAAGGTTAAGACATTGATCTTGAAACACGTTTTCAGTTTGGTCTTCTGTTCAATTATGTATTCAACTCTACTCTTTTGTTTTTTTCTCTCAGACAATAGCTTTGGTTGGAGAGAGTGGAAGTGGGAAATCGACAGTGATTGCTTTGCTGCAGAGGTTTTACGATCCTGATTCAGGTCAGATCACTCTTGACGGAGTTGAGATCAAGACCTTGCAGCTGAAATGGCTAAGGCAGCAAACAGGGCTGGTGAGCCAAGAACCGGTTTTGTTCAATGAAACCATCAGAGCAAACATTGCTTATGGAAAAGGAGGAGATGCTTCTGAAACTGAGATCATATCTGCAGCTGAGCTATCTAACGCTCATGGCTTCATTAGTGGTCTACAACAGGTAACCATAACAGCACCTGACTGCATGCACCTAAGTTCTAGATTCATACTAAACTGAGAGATGTTTTTTTTCCTGTTGCAGGGCTATGATACAATGGTGGGTGAGAGAGGAGTTCAACTATCAGGAGGGCAGAAGCAGAGAGTGGCTATAGCAAGAGCAATTGTCAAAGACCCTAAGGTGCTGCTACTGGATGAAGCAACAAGCGCTCTAGACGCTGAGTCAGAGCGTGTGGTCCAAGATGCGTTGGACAGGGTTATGGTTAACAGAACAACCGTGGTGGTGGCACATCGGTTATCAACAATCAAGAACGCAGATGTAATTGCAGTGGTTAAGAATGGAGTAATAGTTGAGAAAGGAAAGCATGACACTTTGATTAATATCAAAGATGGTGTCTACGCTTCTTTAGTACAGCTTCATCTAAGTGCTTCTACTTAAAACATTTATATAGATTATTACCATTTGTGAGTAATATACAGCGGAAATGAAATTTTCAATTTATAGGTTCATTATGAATGTTCATAGATTCTTGTCAGCAAAAAAAAAAAACTAAAAAAAAAAAGGAGTTAATCATCATCTTCACTTTCGTCGCTATATGAGACTAAGGCTAACCCTGTTTGCAGAGGTTCAGGAGGGCCAGAGATTTCTTTCTTCTCTTCCTCTGTTGCTTTAAGCTTCTTCGGCTGTGGTTTGACTCTTATGATGGTGTTAAATGGACGAGTCGCAGAGTTTCTCTTCCCGGTTGTTTTTGGTTCCTATAAAAGAGATCAGGATACATAAATTACTTATGTGGTTTCAAATGCTCAAGTAAACATCTAATTGCAGAACACTAAGGTACACACTTTAGTGGGTGGAGCTGGTGGTGGAAGTGCAGCTTCTTCTGGTTCTTGAGGGGTTGCTGATCGTGCTGCAACCGCTGCCTGAAAAAATAGACCCATAATCAAAGGTTGATCTGTATTTAAGATCTGTTTAACTGTCTTTTTTTAAGTTTCACAAGAAATTTACCTGGAAACTACGAATCTGTTGTTCGTCTTCATCTGCTAATTGCTGTTCATATTCTTTCTTTGACTATGGAAACAAATGCAAATGAAGAGATTAAGATGAATATCACTTCAAGCCATCTAGTCATGATCCTTCTTTCCATTATTACTGATTGTCAATAGCTTATAAATATAAACTCATCAATGTTTGACACTTCTAGTTCTCATCCTATTTGCAAGCCTTAAGAGATAAGTTGATTAAACAGGAAAGAAAGTATTGAGCTCTACTTAGAAAGATGGCTCACCATTTCGAGTTTATCGAGAAACTCAGTCTCATCCTCATCAAGGGCTTTGGGTGGTCCTGACAATCCAATTCAAAAGAAGAGTTAACTACATCTTCTCTTAGAGTGTGCAAGAAGTAGAGTGACTAACTATGCTTGAACCGTTCGTTAAACTCAGCGTCCTTCTTGTCTTTGTTCTCTTTCAAAATCTGTAATTAAAGGGAAGCATTGTTCTTTAGTCTTCCATGGAACTTCAATAATCATTCAGCTGCAGTCTGATCAAAAGACTGAAACTTTCAAGGAAAACAGAAACGGGGGAAGCAGAAAAACCTCGTACAAAGCCCTGTCTCTCTGGAAGGTTCCATCTTCAACTCTTTCGCCTCTTTCTTTCTTCGATTCCTCTAACTGCCTCACACCAAAATTCAATTGCTCAGAAAATATTAAGATGGAACCTACAAAGCTACGGATTCGATAGAGAGGCAAGAGAAGGAGAGACAACCTGTTCCTCCGAGACGAAATTGAGTAACCTAATAGGCTTCTCTGTCTGTTCACCCATCTTCTTCTTCTTCTTCTTCTACTTCCGTTGTCTCCGGTCGGCTTTAATACATACTCTTTTCTTTTCCGACAAAACCGACGACACGTCACTTAAATTTTCAAAGTTTTCAAATCTCCAGATAAACCCATCGAGTTATTATTTATTCGGGTTTGACCCTACAGGTTTCATCCCATCAGTTTAGTACCTACTCACTTACTCAAGGAGTCGAGATAGACCAGCATGTAATGCACATGCTTATTTGTTTATCAACACGATGGTGAAATATTGGATAAAATGTCTTAAATAACGAAAAATTGTCGGAATGGAATACATATTTTGAAGGAAGAATGTCTAATGAACATTGACTTTATTGGACAATAATTATACAAAAGGTGTTAACCGTTAAAAACACATTAAAAAGCCTCCTCAAGGTTAGCCTCTTCTTCCATTGCACGCCGCTCCACCACAAGCTCATCAACAATAAAGTTACCTCCGGGACCTTGGCTAGTGGCTCTGGCTCCTCCTCCTCTAAAGCCTTATTGTTACACCGGAATATATCAAACTATCTGCCACCAAACCAAACCAAAAGTATCACATAAGAGTATGGAACAAGACATAAAGCATTCTATTAGATATATGTAGCTTGAGTGAACTCTAGATTGTGAATTTAAAGGCATACCTGGCTTACTACACGGGAGGAAGGTTTTGACAAGTCCTCTGATCCTTGACTAACTCTGTTATTGCGTCTCTCAGTCTCTCGTAATCCTCTGTTTCGTTATAAACCTGACGAGATATCCGAACGTACGCAGTGATAACCCCACTGTCTTTATCTTTCACTCCTTCCTCGCCATCCCTCAACCCAAGAAAATAAACCGGAACCTCCACCGAACGATGCACCCGCAGATACGCCCGCAACTTAACAGCATCATCATCGCTTTCAACACAGAGTTTTGAAGGCAAACCGATCATAACCATCCCAACACACATCTCAGGAGGCGACCCAAGATTCGTTCCCCAAGCACTACACAGCATCAACCCCATCCTCACAGCTTCATCATGGTTCCTCTCCATTATCCCATCGATCCCTCCCTCGAACCTCTTCACAAACTCCATCACAGACGGAACCACAAGCTGCGAGCTGTAATCCCTAGTCCCAATCCAAGCACTCTCTATAGCCAAACCATTCCCAAACTCATGAGACACCACAGGGTGATGAACATCAAGCTCAGAACTCCGTTTCTTGCAGTAGAAAAACGCGATAGAAGGCGGACAAAAGAACCATTTATGCAGATTGCTCACATAGTAATCAGCACCAATCTCTTTAACATCAACCTTAACACTCCCAATGGCATGTGCCGCGTCGACAAAAACCTCCTCCACACCTTCCTCTCTGCAGACCTTAACCAACTCTCGCACCGGCATCAAAACACACGGCATCGACGTTATATGATCAATGATAGCTAACCTAACCGTTCTACCGTTCGCTCTACCTTTCTTTAACCCTTCCCTAAACGCAGAGACAATCTCATCGTTCGAACTCACAGGGAAAGGCAACCTAACCTCAACGGTGGATCCTCCAACACGTGACACGTAAGCCTGAATCGACTTCTTCACGCTCTGAAACGCGCAGTGAAACATCACCACAGTGTCTTCCTTCTGATACCTCCCTTCCGAGAAACACCTCCCGACTCTCTGAAGCACAATCGCCGCCGCCGTCGTCGCGTTATCCAACAGCGACACCTCGTCGACGTCGTCGGCGTTGATCAGGTCGCTGATCACGGCTCTGGAAGCGAGCAGTCCGCGGCGGAGGCCGTTGAAGTAGAACTCGTCCGGCTGGCGGAGAAAGCGTAGCTGCCACTCGCGCTGCGCGTCGAGGACGGAGCTCGGACAGCAGCCGAAGCTGCCGTTGTTGACTCTGGCGACGCCGGTGTGGTGGTGGGCGAACTCGGAGCGGATGTCTGACTCGGTTAGGAACTCGGAGAGGCGCGGCTTCTTAGGGTCGCGGTGGTTGTGATTCGTGGAATCGCCGTTCCGCCGATCGTCCGCCGCCATCGGGATAAGAATCTCCTCCCTCTAGGGTTTCGTCTTCGATTTAGTGGTGCGGTGACACTTTTGCGCTTCCCGACAACGACTCACAAATATTTCAAAATTTAATGATTTTTGTTTTTTTTTTAATTTTTAATTCGTTTTGATTAAGATAAACGCTAAACGCTGACACACTAATCATGATCTAATATAAATGATGATATTACTAGGGATATTTCTAACGAAGAAATACATGCTGCAATTTGTCACATTGGTGCAGACAAAGCTCCAGGCCCGGATGGGTTAACGGCTCGGTTTTATCAACAATGCTGGGATATCGTAGGAGAAGCAATTTGTGAGGAAGTTAAAGGTTTTTTTGCTACAGGGAAATTATCGCCAGGACTTAACCATACAAATATATGTATGATACCAAAAAATAAGTGTCCTCAAACACTGTCTGAATTTCGTCCAATTGCTCTCTGTAATGTCCTCTACAAAATCATAAGCAAGATTTTGGTTTTTCGGCTGAAATCTTCCCTTGACAAAATTGTCTCGGATTCACAAGCAGCTTTTATTCCAGGTCGATTAATCAATGATAATGTTATGATTGCCCATGAGCTTATGCATTCTCTTAAATCAAGGAAACGAGTGTCTCAGACATATATGGCTGTTAAGACAGACATCACTAAAGCTTATGATCGTGTTGATTGGAATTTTCTCGAAGGTACCTTACGAGCATTTGGATTTGCAGAAAAATGGATATCTTGGGTAATGGCTCTGGTCAGTACAGTTGAATATTCAGTGCTTATTAATGGGGTTCCTCAGGGACATATCATTCCACAGCGGGGGTTACGTCAAGGAGATCCATTATCTCCATATCTATATATTCTCTGTGCTGATATTTTGAGTCATCTAATTGATGTTCAAGTTCGGCGTAAGAAAATAAATGGTATTAAAATTGGACAAGGGACTCCATCTATTACTCATCTATTTTTTGCGGATGACTCTCTCTTTTTCTGCATTGCTAATCAAAAAAATTGCAAAGCTCTAAAAGAAGTGTTTGATATCTATGAAAAATGCTCTGGTCAAAAAATAAATCAAGACAAATCAGTAATAACTTTTGGTTCTAAGGTTCATGGTTCTAAACAAGACTCCTTGAAACACATCCTCGGAATCTCAAATCATGGTGGTGGTGGGAAGTATTTGGGTCTACCAGAGCAGTTTGGACGGAAAAAAAAAGAAATGTTTAGTACAGTTGTTCAATGTGTTAAACAGAGAACGTCTCATTGGAGTACTAAATTTCTTTCACCAGCTGGTAAAGAAGTTATGATCAAATCGGTTGCCGTATCAACCCCTATTTATTCTATGTCACACTTTAAACTCCCTGTTGCAACAACACAAGAGATAGATGCCATTTTAATGAGATTCTGGTGGGGAAAAAATGATCTTAAAGGTCTACCATGGGTGGCTTGGAAAAAATTACAGTATACGAAGAAAGAAGGAGGACTTGGATTCAAAGATTTACCCAAGTTTAATGATGCTCTGCTTGCCAAACAAGCATGGCGAATCTACTCAAAACCAAACTGTCTTTTTTCCAAACTTTATAAAGCCCGATATCTTAAAGGAAAACAACTTCTAGAAGGGAAAACATGTCGTAAGCAGTCATATGGATGGAAATCTTTGCTTGCTGGTATTGATGTTTTAAAGAAAGGATGTAGCTACATTGTGGGAAATGGCAAAGATATACGAGTTTTTCAAGATAACTGGTTACCTGTTATTCCACCTCGGCCTGCTTCTACAACAATGAATTGTGATTTATTCGTTAGTGATTTGATCACAACTTCACCTTACAAACATTGGAATCCGGTGGCACTACAGTCCTATTTATGCGACGAGGACCAACGTCTCGTAAGCCAGATATATTTAAGCCAAACAGAAAAAGAAGATAAGTTAATTTGGAGTCATACACGAGATGGAAACTATACGGTGTCTTCTGGGTATAAGGTTGCTAGGCATGCACCAGATTATTTGATTGAAGCCCCTCCAATTCCTTATGGTGATCCTATTCTAAAGGATAAGGTTTGGAAATTAAATATAATGCCCAAACTTAACCTTTTTCTTTGGCGTATTCTATCAAAGGCTATTGGAACAACTACAAGACTAAATTCAAGAGGAATGAATTTAGATCCTATCTGCCAGAGATGTGGATTGGCAGAAGAGACAATCGACCATTGTTTTTTCACGTGCCCCGATTCAATATGTATTTGGAGACTTTCAAATCTACCTTTTATGGGTCCATTATTAACAAATGATTCTATGGACAATAAAATCGGGTTTCTGCTGAATATTCAAGGCGTACAATCTCTTTCTCTTTATCAACGGTTATTACCTTTTTGGTTACTATGGCGTATATGGAAAAAGAGGAATTTCCTTCTTTTTAGGAAACAAATACTGCAACCAAATGTCATAGTGGACAATGCTTGCGCTGACGTAAGAGAATGGATATCTCATTTATGTTCATCATCTCCTACAGTAAACAATACAAGTGTAGGTTCTTCTTTGCATGCCTTATCATCATGGAAACGTCCAGATCAGGGTTTTCTAAAATGTAATTACGATGCTGCATATGATTTAAATTCGAACCAAGTTCGAGGTGCATGGATTATCCGGAACTGTTATGGTCATCCTTATATGTGGGGTTCGGCTAATTTGGGGTTCGCTAATTCCAGTTTAGTTGCAGAGACAATGGCTTTACTGGTGGCAATGCAGAATGCTTGGATAGGAGGATATAGTGATATGATTTTCGAAGGGGACTCAGAAATCTTGGTTACAACGATTAATGATCATCTAACAAATCCAACCATTCAGAATCTTCTTGAAGAAATTAATAGATTGAAGAATAGGCTTTCTACAACAACATTTACTTTTGTCAAACGTAATGGAAATCAAGCCGCGCATGAAATTGTTCGCCATGGTCCAGCAAATTCTATTTTTGAAAATTGTAAAGTTTATCCACCTAAGTGGTTAACTCCAACTTTGTATTCAGATATTATGCTTTCATATTAATAAAATTTAAGTTTGTCGAAAAAAAAAAAAAATTAAATGTTTAAACTTGGGCCAAAATTTGAAATGGGCCTATAAAATGGGGGTATTGTTAGGTCGAGCTATCTGACATGTGAGATTATAAAATAGCATTTCCATGACCTAACCATTATTCAAGTTGCCAATGTGGAATGTGATTAGAATATTATCCATTTTTTCTCCATTACAGTATAGTTAATGCATTAAACGTTGACTTAATGACTAAAATTGGGCCTAGCCCATTTTAAATTGAGAATAAGCGTAGAGATAGATGAGTCCTAACACGTGGCGAGATATAAGTGGGTGTAGTTCAGTGAGAAAGCTCGCTAAAAGTGAGTCAAAGGGTTTACAAGCTGTAACCGTTTCCCTCTCGATTCGCTCGTTATTGTTCGCCTCCGCCTTCTTCAGCTCATCGGCGATTTGGTTAGCTTCTTCTTCTCTTACTATCGAATGTTCTCTGTTTGCTTTGTGAATCGATTGAGATTTTGGTTCATTTCCTGGGGAATTTGTAGTCTGAATCGACTCACAGATCTCAAAGTAGCTCTCGATTAGTGCTTAGGTTATACTGAGATGCTTTGTTATTGGAAATTTGATGATAAACGTATCTCTTTCGTAATGCATTCAGAAAGAAGAAAGGGTTGAAATGGCTGGTGCAAGTGGGAAGAAAGAGAAGGTTGACAAGGCTGGTCCAAGTGGTGGTGGAAAGAAGAAGAAGGACGTTAAGAAGGAGACAGGTCTTGGTCTCAGCGTTAAGAAAGATGAGAACTTTGGGGAATGGTACTCTGAGGTTTGTTTGTTTTTACTCAGTATATTACTACTACCAGCATGTTCTGATTTGAACATTTGTTTTGTTACAAGCAGGTTTGTTTATTGACGTATCTTTTTTTTTTATGGCTGTCTAGGTTTGTAAACACGAGATGATTGAGTACTACGATATCTCTGGATGTTACATCCTTAGGCCATGGTCAATGGCTATTTGGGAGATTATGCAAGTGAGTATACCATCGTTATTTTTATTTTTATTTTTAAGATTAATTTATTGTTAATATATCACAATGATAGTAAGAACATTGTTTGATCATTTTTTGTTTTCATATAGACTTTCTTTGATGCGGAAATCAAGAAAATGAAGGTCAAGAATTGCTACTTCCCTCTCTTTGTATCCCCTGGTGTCCTCGAGAAGGAGAAGGACCACATCGAGGGTTTCGCTCCAGAGGTGTGTGTGTATCTTAAATCTTTAGAAGGATTTTTATTTGTGACAGTGAGGCATTTGGGCTAACAGATTGGAATGTTTGTTTAGGTTGCTTGGGTTACAAAATCGGGCAAATCTGACTTGGAAGTCCCAATAGCCATTCGTCCAACCAGTGAGACAGTGATGTACCCTTACTACAGCAAGTGGATAAGGGGCCACCGTGACTTGCCTTTGAAGCTTAACCAGTGGTGCAATGTTGTTAGATGGGAGTTCAGCAACCCTACCCCTTTTATCCGGTACTTAAACCATCTTTAACTCCTTTCTAGTTTTCTTGCTTATGCCTTTTTCTTGAGCTAGTTAATTATTTCTGCCGTAGATACTGGATTGTTGTATGGGTTTAAACCGTCGAACACAGAAGTTTCTTTCTCATAGTCCATTGTGACGTTTTAAAATTGCAGGAGCCGTGAATTTCTGTGGCAGGAAGGGCACACTGCTTTCGCCACCAAAGAAGAAGCTGATGAAGAGGTAACTGAACTTATTATAACTTCTTCCTGAGATCCAACATCTCCCTTTTTTTTGCTGCAAACAAGGTTTCTGTTTGTTTACCAGCTTAGTATCATTTATCTTACTGCTTCAACTGTTCTCAGGTCCTTCAAATTTTGGAGCTTTACCGTCGCATATATGAAGAGTATCTCGCAGTCCCAGTTGTGAAAGGTATGAAGAGTGAAAATGAGAAGTTTGCTGGGGGACTTTACACTACAAGTGTAGAGGTATGTAATTTTTCTATTCTCGTGTCAGAGACACATTCTTCTTCATTTCTTCTGATGAATTAATTCTTTATGGATTAAAAATTGATTTTGTAGGCTTTCATTCCAAACACTGGTCGTGGTGTTCAAGGTGCAACCTCTCATTGTTTGGGACAAAACTTTGCGAAGATGTTTGAGATCAGGTATGAGGATGAGGAAGGAAAGAGAGAAATGGTGTGGCAGAATTCTTGGGCCTACAGTACCAGGACGGTAAAACTTTGAGTTATTTTTTATTTACCTAGGTTATTCTTCCTCATGAGTCTCTATCGCTGTTAACTTTTCAACTTCTTACCTGGCATAGATTGGAGTAATGATTATGACTCACGGAGATGACAAAGGCCTGATACTTCCTCCTAAAGTCGCATCTGTGCAAGTCGTTGTGATCCCTGTGCCATACAAAGATGCTAATACCCAAGGAATCTTTGATGCTTGTACTGCTACTGTATCCGCCTTGAGTGAAGCTGGTATCCGTGCTGAAGAAGATTTAAGGGACAACTACTCTCCTGGATGGAAGTATTCAAACTGGGAAATGAAGGGTGTTCCATTGAGAATTGAGATTGGACCCAGAGATCTGGAAAATGATCAGGTCAGTGTGGTTTTAACCTGTTGAATATCTCTCCTTTATTCTTTCGGCAGTTGTTTTTTGGTTTAAATATGTACACCTGTAGTTACATTTGTCTTTGTTTTTGCATTGGGTATAGGTCAGAACTGTGAGACGGGACAACGGAGTTAAGGAAGATATCCCAAGAGGTAGCTTAGTGGAACATGTTAAGGAACTGCTTGAGAAGATCCAGCAAAACATGTATGAAGTGGCGAAGCAAAAGAGGGAAGCATGTGTGCAAGAAATTAGGACTTGGGATGAGTTTATCAGTGCTCTCAACCTAAAGAAACTTATCTTAGCTCCCTGGTGCGATGAAGAGGTGCGTTACAACTTAAACTCTTGTTTCTTCCGGCTTTTTGTGGAAAATCAACTGTGAGAGAGAATACAATTTTAATCTAATAATTTGCAGGAAGTGGAGAGAGATGTCAAGGCGCGTACTAAAGGTGAAACTGGAGCAGCTAAAACCTTGTGTTCTCCATTTGAACAGCCAGAACTCCCTGAAGGTCATAAACAGAGAACCTTTTAATCTCTCTTGAGAAACTCTGCTCATAAAATTTTGTTGACCCGCGATTGTTATTGTCACTAGTTAAAGCATATATTGATGTTGTTTTTGTGTTTGTACAGGCACTCTCTGCTTTGCATCTGGAAAGCCTGCGAAGAAATGGACCTATTGGGGCAGGAGTTACTAAGTGTTCAATTTTTCTTGTAAAGACTCATGTTCACTGTGCTTTGATTTGCTGATATTTTTTACTCCAAGTTATTTCAGTTTTTTTTTTCTCAACTGTTTCATTGAATTAAGAACTATAAAGTGATCTTTTGTTTCAAAAGAACTGTTAGAAAAAGGAGAAAAATATGAGATCACCAGTTGAGGTTGAGAAACCAGAAATAGATTTGAAATCCACTGCTTCTGTCTTGTGGGTTACTATGGTTTAAGGATCAGGTCATTAGACACCTGAATCTAGTCTTGAGTTGTTTCATTGCCTAAATTGGTTTATTAGATAAGCTCATATATTGACCTTTTCCTTATTTTAATCGTAGTAATTGACCTCTTCCTTATTTTAATCGTAGTAATTTTTTATTGTGTAAAAATAAAGATACTAGAAAATATTCTTTTTTTTTGGTAAAAGTTAAAATTATCCAATATAACTTTTGGAAATTTTTAGAAAGACAAATCATATATTTACAAAAAGAATGATGAAAATAATGAATTTAAATCGATGAAAATCTGTAGCTGTTTAAGTTTCAAAAAAAAAACCTGGAGCTATTTATTAAAAGTGTGATAAGAATCTAAAAATCATAGTACAGTATATATTTGTAGAATCCACGTAATTTAAACCTTTTACCAGCTTTAATAAACCCCGAAAAAAACCTAGCACTTGAGCGCCAAGTCTGTGGCAAACTTGAGCACCAAGTCTCTGGAAAACTTGAGCCCAAGTATCTGGTATAAAACCATTGGGTCCCCAGTTTACTTTTCATTGTTTCAATTCGCAGAATTAAAAAAAAAAAAACTGTCGCCATTCTCTAGCACGATGAAGAAGAACAGTGCTCGAGTTTATGAACTCAAGGAAGAATTAAGAGCATGCAGGCAGAGGAAAGGCATGACTGTTGACGATTATTACAACAAACTCAAAACTATTTGGGAAGATCTCGCGACTTACCAACACAAACCTAATTCGTGTCTTTGCGGTGGAAGCAACTGCGAAGATGTGAATACATCTAGGGACGAAGAGAGATTACATCAGTTCCTCTTGGGATTAGATGCTTCAATCTATACCAATGTTAAGAACGAGATCCTTGACATGGACCCATTACCAAGCTTGGAACAAGCTTATTCGATGGTTGCTCAAGAAGAAGAGAATAGGGTTTCGAGTAATCAAGAATTAAGCGGAGAACTTGCCGTTTATGCAATAAGTAGCGTAGAGGAAGAATCTGTGGAGACGGCTGACACCAATCTTGGCGTAACGGTCAAGAAAGATGAAGATTTCGGACAATGGTATTCTCAGGTAATAATAATACATGGTTTATAAGAATATAAGTTAACTGTTTCTAGTTTCATGTTCTTTTGTCCTAAAACTAGTTTCGTAACATCTGGTTTTATTGTTTTTAAAAAGGTTTGTAGGTGTGGTGAGATGATGGCATACTATGACATAAGTGGATGTTACATTCTAAGGCCAAATGCTATGAAGATTTGGAATATTATGCGAGTGAGTTAACTTCAAAACAAAACAAAAAAAAACATATTTCTTTTGTTTTTCAAGCTCAATGATTAATTAAGTACCATTTTTTTGTAGACTTACTTTGATGCTGTATTGGAGAAAGCAGAAGTGGATGAGAATTATTTCCCTCTGTTTGTATCAGCTAGTGTTCTTGAGAAGGAGAAGGATCACGTACAAGGTTTTGCTCCAGAGGTTTGTGTGTATAAATATACTTTAAAAATTCTATAAACTTTTGGGTGTGTTTTTTTAACCAATCTTGGATGCTATGTTAATCTGTTTTAAAGGTTGCATGGGTTACAAAAGCTGGTAAATCTGATTTGAACGTTCCAATTGCAATTCGTCCAACGAGTGAGACTGTGATATATCCTTACTTCAGCAAGTGGATAAAGAGCCACCGTGACTTGCCTTTGAAGCTTAATCAATGGAACAATGTTGTTAGATGGGAGTTTAGCAAACCTACTCCGTTCATCAGGTACTCTCTTAGATTTTCAATAACTTCTTGAGTTAGGACATTAAATAGGTTTATATGACTTGAATTTTGAATTCTAATCATCGCAGGAGCCGAGAGTTCTTGTGGCAAGAAGGACACACTGCTCACGCTACAGAAGAAGACGCAGATAATGAGGTAGGACTGGTTTGCCCTTTGTGATCTAAATCTTAACCACTTTAATTTATGCTTGAAAAAACATGTTAATTTCTCTGCTTAATTGTTTAGGTTCTTGAGGTTTTGGACCATTACCGTCACCTTTATGAAGAATATCTCGCAGTCCCAGTTGTAAAAGGTATGAAGAGTGAGAATGAGAAGTTTGCAGGTGCACGTTACACCACAAGTGTTGAGGTAAAAGTTACATTTCAAAATTTGGACTGATTAGGGAGTTGTCACATAATTCTTTACAAACCAAAAAATGTGATTGTGTTTTAGGCTTTCATACCAGAAACTGGTCGTGGTATACAAGGTGCAACCTCGCATTGCTTAGGAACAAAGTTTGCAAAGATGTTTGACATCAAATTTACAAATAAAGAAGGAAAAAACGAACTGGTGTGGCAGAATTCTTGGGCTTATAGTACCAGAACGGTAAAAAAAAATCTTGAAAATCTTTTTTTCAGTTTTGTATAAAAGCTTTTGTTCTTGCTCATATGAAAGTTTTTAACCTTTTTTGAAGATTGGAGTGATGATAATGACTCATGGAGATGACAAAGGATTGGTGAATCCTCCTAAAGTAGCACCAATCCAAGTCATTGTGATCCCAGTGCCATTCAAAGATGCGGATACCAAGGAGATATCTAAAGCTTGCTGTGCCGTGAAAGATGCCTTGCGGGAAGCTGGTATACGTGCTAAAGAAGATTTGTCTGATAACTATTCTCCTAAATGGAAGTATTCACACTGGGAGATGAAAGGTGTTCCACTTAGAATTGAGATCGGACCTAGAGATTTAGCCAAAAACCAGGTCAGAACTGTGAGAAGAGATAATGGAGTTAAGGCTGATGTTCCAAGAGTAGGTTTGGTTGAACACGTTAAGGAGTTGCTTGGAAAGATTCAGCAAAACATGTTTGATGTAGCTAAGCAGAAGCGAGATGATGCTTGTGTGGTTGTAAAGACTTGGGATGAGTTTGTTGAAGCACTTGGTCAAAAGAAACTCATTTTAGCTCCATGGTGCGATGAAGCGGTAATGTCACACAAAGACCCTTATAATTTTTTGTAGAAGCCTCTTTTTAATGTCTTGTTGTCTTTGTAGGAGGTTGAAATGGACGTTAAGAGAAGGACCAAAGATGAAGTTGGAGCAGCTAAGACTCTTTGTTCTCCATTTGACCAGCCTGAAATTCCAGAAGGTAGGTCACAATCTCTACTTAACTTTGACTTTTTATCTCTCTTGAAGCTCAAATGTTATCGGGACTAATTAAAGCAATATGTTTTTGTTGCAGGGACTCTATGTTTTGCTTCAGGAAAGCTTGCTAAGAAGTGGACTTATTGGGGCAAGAGTTATTAGGTTCATCCGTTCATTACATGCTTGCTTCTTGTTGCGTCTTTCTTTCTACTTCGTTTTGACTTTGGTCTGGTTTTGATGCTTAACCATATAACATTTCAAGTGCAAATCTCTTATTGACTATTGATATTGTTATTGTTATTCATTTATTCAGTAAGCTTTTTCGTCTCTCTTGTTGTGTGATGCTCTTTGTTTTGAAGAATTTCTTATGAACTTTAATTTAATACAAATGTTAAGCATATATAAATCATATCAGAAACAAACTAG
Organism: Brassica rapa; assembly: GCF_000309985.2. Classification (NCBI taxonomy): domain Eukaryota; kingdom Viridiplantae; phylum Streptophyta; class Magnoliopsida; order Brassicales; family Brassicaceae; genus Brassica; species Brassica rapa. Next base: position 19,432,305 of record NC_024801.2, on the reverse strand, counting down.
GAATTGACCTATTGATTAAAACTCTTTGATTATAGTCAGTAAGAGATGTTTTGTTAAGATAATTAATTTAAATGGTTTGGCTTTTGTCTTAGGAGACGTACGGCCTGGTCCAAAACTTCTAGACATTTTAAAAGTTTAAGTGTACGCTGGGGTACTTAAACTTGATAAATCCGGTATTTGTTCATTATGATGTTATGTTTGGGTAATCTCTTTAAAGGGATAATTAAGCATAGTAATCATGGGTGTTCCATTGTTCTATTAGACTCCAACAACACGTCTCATCACACTGTCTGTCTTCTTAATTTTCTCTAATCTATTGCCTCCTTTCCGAATAGTATGTTTGTAATTTAAAAAAAAAAATCATTCTAGCTCAACAGAAATATATAAAAACAATCCTTAATTCCACATAGAGGATGTAATAACAATTTATCTACGAGAGTTGACTGCATTTAAGTATAGTCGAAGGTTTGCGCTGCAAATCGAAAAATATTTGTGACTTTCTTGGAACTTGAATGCAATACTTAAATCTTGTTATGATTGTTTATTTGCTTCTCTAGCACATGTGTCGAAAGCACTTCTGATTTTTACTAACTGTAATATATTAAGTTAACTGTTAAACAAAAAAAAAATTAGTTTACTGTGTAAATTAATTACATTAGCAGATAGTCAATGCTCACTTATGTAAGTAGATCCGTGCCACGTGTCACGTGATCCATCATCTTCTTCTTCTCGTGATAACTGATGAACCCATAGTGTTTTAAAAATAATACTATTTGAGTTAGGATCACATGGAATATGCTTATTCAAAAAAAAAAAGAATAAAAAAAAATTGATTCCTTAGTGATCATTTTACAGACTGGTCTTTTCTTCTCTTTCTTTCTTTCTGGCTTTAGCCTATCTGTGACCCATCTTTGTCACTTTGTAACAGAACATAGAATAAGGTATAATCTCCAGACATCATAGATTTCATCGAATGTTCTTCTTCTTCTTCTTTCTTCTTTAATTTTTTGATTTGTTAAAGTCATTAAAACTGGAAGGAGGTAATGAAAAATGGTACGGAGAAGGTAGAAGATGATGGACCTACTACTGCTTGAATCTTTGGCGGGCACAAACAGGTCACTTTCAATGATACTTGCTGTCCAGTGTGGGTTCCCCTGTTTCCTCTCACCCCTGACCCCATCTAATCACTCTTTCCAACTTGCTTCACTCTTATGAGAGAGAGAGAGAGAGAGAAAACTAATCTTTCAATTTTTTTGATTATTTTCTTACAGTCTGTGTGAGAGAGAGACAGAAGTAAAATAAGTTCAGATTGTTTGTCAAGAAGATTTTAAATTTAATCACAGATCTTCTGTTCTTATGAAGAGATCTTTCCTTGTAAGTTCTATCAATCTCCTCCTCTCTTGCTTCTTCTCTTGTTTAGACATATGATGAAAATTCCAATGCTCTTGTCTTCTCAAATCTGGTTATACTAATGTCTTGTCTGCTGAGATCTGAAATCTGATTAAAAGTTTTGATAATTTTAGACTTACTGTTCTAGATTTCCCTCTTTCTTCCTGATTTGATGTTTGCTTGCTTATAGAGGTGAAATGTAGTACTCACCTGACTATATCTCTATTTTTCATGAGCTTTTAAAGTTCATACACTCATTGTTCATGCATTTATCTTTTTTTTTTTGCTTTTTGCAGCTCTGGTATGTGCTCCTGGTACAAGCATTCTTCTATGGTGCTTGGTATAGTGTTGGTGGAAGCCTGCATTGTGAATATTCAAACTCGGTGATTCTTCACCGGCCTCACAGCGTCTCAATCACAGAGTTTGGAGCTGTTGGGGATGGTGTCACTCTAAACACTAAAGCCTTTCAGAATGCTTTGTTCTACCTCAACTCTTTCTCTGATAAAGGAGGTGCCAAGCTTTTTGTTCCTGCTGGTCAGTGGCTTACCGGGAGTTTCGACCTTATCAGTCACTTAACGTTATGGCTAGACAAGGGTGCCACCATTCTCGGTTCAACGGCAAGTCTTTCACAAGAATACATTTTGTTATTATATAAAAAATGTGATCACTTAAAAAACTTAAATGTCTTTCTCAGAGCTCGGAGAATTGGCCTGTGGTTGATCCTTTACCATCATATGGACGAGGAAGAGAGTTGCCTGGTAGAAGACACAGGAGTCTTATATATGGTCAGAACCTCACAGATGTAGTCATAACAGGTACTACTAGTTAAACAATGTATATGGATGATTCGTTTTTGAAACGTTGATGTTAGTCTGATGATACTGTATGGATTGTTAGTTTTTGAATGGTTGATATTAGTCTGATGATGTTATGGTTATAGGGGAGAACGGGACAATAGATGGTCAAGGAAGTGTATGGTGGGATTGGTTTAGACATGGAGAGCTAAACTATACAAGACCTCATATTGTTGAGCTTATAAACACTACTGGTCTCATCATCTCTAACCTCACCTTCTTGAATTCACCCTTTTGGAACATTCATCCTGTTTATTGCAGGTCAGTTCTAACTTATCTAATGAGATTTGACTTCAGCTAATCTTGTGTTCTGATATGGATTTGTTTTTGGTTGTCTGAACAGAGATGTTCTTGTAAAGAATCTCACAATTTTGGCTCCTCTTGACTCTCCAAACACAGACGGAGTTGATCCAGGTGAGTTCCATTGCTAACTTTACTCGTAAAGTTTAATCTAAAACCAATTGGTGATAAGTGAATTGACTCATATCCGTTATAGGCTAATTAATATCATTTATCTCAATGCAGATTCATCAACTAACGTTTGCATAGAGGATTGTTACATAGTTACTGGAGATGATTTAGTGTCGATAAAAAGCGGATGGGATGAGTACGGCATATCCTACGCAAGACCGAGCTCCAAGATCAAGATCAACCGGTTAACGGGTCAAACCACTTCAAGCTCAGGAATAGCCATAGGAAGTGAAATGTCAGGAGGTGTTTCTGACATCTATATCAAAGACTTACATCTATTCAACTCCAATACCGGTATCAGAATCAAGACTTCTCCCGGACGAGGCGGGTACGTTAGAAACGTTCATGTGTCTAACGTGAAGTTCCATAACGTGCAGAAAGCTATTAGGTTCACGGGTAAGTACGGTGAACATCCTGATGAAAACTTCGATCCCAAGGCACTTCCGGTTATAGAGAAGATCACGTTTGAGAATATTAATGGTGAAGATATCGGTGTGGCGGGTCTTCTTGAAGGTATTGAAGGAGATGAGTTTAAGAACATATGTTTCCTTAATGTTACTCTTACAGTGAAGAAGAACTCGAAGAAAGCTCCATGGAAATGCTCACACGTTAGAGGCTACTCACAGTGGGTTTCGCCGGAGATTACTTGTGATTCTTTTGGAGAGAGTATCTTCCCGGAGCATAGCTCTGATTGTTTTGGGTTATCAGAGAATAATCTGGAGAAATCAAGTGGTTTAAGTAGATCACCATGGTTGCTTTCTTGGTAAGTTACTGGAGTTTGACCTAAGGGAAACACACACAGTTTGCTTGAGTGTGAAGAAACCTCTTCAAATTTTCCTTCCATTTTTTTTCCGAGGTTTTGTTTTTCAAAAGTGATGCTTTCGTCCTTTCTTCATTTTTGTTGTTTTGTTGTAAATTTGTGTGCAGTGAGGAGAATAATCAGAGTGACTTGAGAGCTTTTTTGTTGTTGTTTTTTTGTATGGATTTTTAATGCTTTGGTGAGCAGAACAAGTGTAATATCTTCTTCACAAAGAGACTTGAAACTGATTTTTTCTGTGTTTTTTTATATGATTGAATTTTTGTGTTGCTAACAATTATTTCTGCAATCTCAGATTCCATTAGAAGAAGAAAACTCTTAACTATTAGCGTTTGATCCAAAAAATAACAACTAAAAGTAAAAACTAAATAAAAATAACTGAGTGATAGCTTAGTGGTAAAGGATTGGTTTAATGTAAGTGTAGATCTGTAAGTTCAATTCATGTAAGGAACAAAATTGTTGTTATTTGGTCAGACAAAATAGGACTATATTTCGTTATGTCTAGTTAGAATATGACATCTCTAATTAACAAAAAAAAAAAAGATTATTGACAGACAATATTCTACAAGTAGAAACATTCGGAAAACTTTTTTTTTTGTCAAACACATTCGGATAACTTTCTACAAGAAAAAAAGTCAACTTAAACTTAAAGATATATTTGATTAAAAATCTGATAGTAAACCGAAACAGTAATGTGCTAAATCGATCCATATAAGACTGGTTTTATCACATCAAATCATAAACTAGTAACGCAATTTCTGCAACCAATTTTTTCATACTAATAAACAGCAAAAAATAAATTTCTTAAGAAGGGTCTGAATTTTTCCTCCTTACAAGTTACAACCGAACAATAAAATTACGTAATACAAGTAGAAACAAAACTTCGAATAAACCTTCGACAAGTGATTTACATCATTACAAAACTAACTTTTTCACCCACTGTATTGGTCAATTCTACAGTCCATCTTTGCTTTTCTTTTTAAATCAGTAGTGATAAGCTCTTGAGATCTTTAGTCTTCTCACGCTAGACAAGAACATTCTACAGAATAATCAATTAAACACCCATTAGACTTCTGCATCATTATTGTCATTAATAAATTGAAAAGTGTGTTTAATTAGAAATTTAATAAATTAAATAAGGAAACTACTTACTCCCAAGGAACATCTCCTACCATCATCCAGTCACCTTCCTTGTCTGCATACGTTAACACGTGACTCTTCTCGCTACACATCTCTTCTTCTTCAGCCCCTGTTACAGTTTTCATTATTATTTACCATTCACCCACTATACTCTCACTCTTCTTTCTCACATACCACGCATTCTTAACTCTATAGATAGAATTGATCATGGTCTACATGCAAACATGACCGGCTTTTAACATTTTGAAGCAAAATACACATATTAACCACTAATACTTTCGAAACTAAAGACAATGTTTTATATATACCGTTTCTGCATGCAAAGATATATAAATATATATATATAGTTATGATCATGTTGGATGATATGATATTTTATTATCTTAAAAGAGCCAAAACAAAACGATATATATAAAATGGGTTATGGTTTACATGCAAATATTAATATTTGAATATGTATATATGTGTGTGTAGATTCTTACATAGAATTGAAGCGTTGAACATGTAGTCGAGAGTTGTGATCAAATCATGGTATCCATTAAGAGCAAAGAGATCGATCTTTCTTCCAATAGGAACTCCTTCCATGTTCACCTTCACGTAGAAGCTTCCAAGACTATTACACTCGTTTTGATCTTCTTCTTCTTCCATGATCATCTCATGATCAGCCGCAACGACTTCATATTCATGATTTTCTCCACCGCTGTAATATTGACCGGAAGATGATCCAAAGCTGAGTCCAAGCCTCAGGTCCGTGCTTAGGTTCCGAGTATTACTTGAAGAGCCACCAAATGGGTTGCTTTTGCAGCTACTCTCTATTGATGAAGACGATGAGCTTCTACCTCTTCCCATTTCTTTTTGTTCTCTCTGGTTTGTATCTAATGATTTGAACGTGTGTGTGTATATATATAGTGGAGGATTTTTTATTTTATAATATATTTTTCGAAGAAGAAGAATCGATATTGATATGGTCTTGGTGATATTTTTGTTTTTCAATAAAAATTAAAATGGAGATGGTGGAATGATGAGACAGTGTGGTTAAAGATGTTGTTGATGTAGCAGACAGATACACGTGTCATGTAGACATTTGGTCAAAGTGTTGGTTTGACTTTGTGCTCGATTTTTTTTGGCTGGGTGTGTTGTGTTTAACTGAACGTGTATTGTTTCAAGTAAACACTCGACTCCTAGTACTCTTCGTTTACCAAAAAAAACATTGTTTCTTATTTCTTGACAAACAAACACAAACATATACTTCCTCCGTTTTCTAATATAAATCGTTTTAGAGAAATTTTTTTGTTCCAAATTATATGTCGTTTTCGATTTTCTATGTAAAATTTATTAATAATTAATGTTGTATGGTCGATGATAATATATCTTCTATTTTTCTATTGGTTGAATTGTGGTTAGGTAAATAATTAATGATGTTTTTGTTTACAAAATACTCCCTCCGTTTTTCAATATAAGTCGTTTTAGAGAAACTTTTTTGTTCCAAATTATATGTCGTTTTCGGTAATCTATGTAACATTTATTAATAATTAATGTTGTCTGACCAATGATAATATATCTTATATTTTTCTATTGATTGAATTGTGGTTAGGTAAATAATTAATTATGTTTTTGTTTCGAAAATATAAGAAATTAATGATTTTCTTAATCTATGTGCATACCTTTAAAACGACTTATATTAAAAAACGGAGGGAGTATAAGAAATTAATGGTTTTCTTAATCTACGTGCATAGCTGTAAAACGACTTATATAAAAAAACGGAAGGAGTAGAGTTTGTCTAATATTTAGGTACTCCTTCCCTTTTTTCTGATTGAATATCAAATTTATTGATCAGATAGATGGAACATTTACAGAAGCATATTTATTAGTCTTGGATTTTACTTATCTAATTAAAATGACAAATATGTGGAAGATATAAAAGCATCTACAATCTCACTTCACATTTTTTTCCAAAATAGAGTTTAAAATAAGAAATGCTTCAACTTCATTCCATTTTTCACTTCATAATATAATAAACATGGATTTACTCCATAAATGGAGTAATCATTTTATTTTTTGCTCATTGCTCAATTTTTATTAAAAAAATAGAGTAAAATTGGAGCAAATTCAACTTCATAATGAAATTATTCCATTTTGGAGAAAAAATAGAAATTTTAAACTGAAAATGTTCTAAGATACACAGTTGCTGCATATCATTTCTTGTTATTGTAAATTTATATTGCATCATAAGCAAACAAAAAAAACGATATTATGCAGACATTAGTGAGCTTTATCAAGAAAAAAGCTTAACTGAGAGTGAGACACATATATTTGAGCGGCTTTTAAACAGAACTAAAACAAAGATGAAATCGAAAAGACTTATACGCCACTTAGTGTTTGTAGAAGTTGCATTGTTACATACATTACATATTAATCAAAATAAAATGTAAGGCCTATCTTTAAGGAGTTAGATGAACGTAGTCAAGAGATACATGTTCTAACCCGATAAGAACATTATTTCTTGAAAAAAATTTGAACAAAGTGCATTAATTTTTTTTAAACCATGGTTTACTTAAATTTTAGTCCTCGTTGATTTGATCAAATTCAATGCATGAGTTTATCGTGACGCGCATAGATGCATTCATGGGTTCGACAAACACAATTTCCATAATTAAGGGTATTCTTCTTTATAACCGCGCGCGAGACGCTTTTAAAAATGTTCTTCTTAGCATAAAATAGTAATATTTGTTTTATCAAATAACAAGTGCTTCGTCTCAATTACGTCATCAGCTCGCTAATAGTGTTTCTGATTATGGAAAAAAAAACAAAACAAAAAGTCTACATGGACTACATAGTATCCAAGCATGACGAGAGTTTGAGCTTCACATGATTCTAATCCACGTCGCTTTTAGTTACACTCAATTTCTTTGATTGTTACTTTATTTCAACATAAAGCAAATAGTCAAGTCCAACCAAAAACTTTTACACTATTTTAAAACCAACTCTTTTATCAGTAATTAAAGTGAATTATTTAAACTTCTTTATTTATAAGCAAAAAGGTAGTGCTTTTGTGTCTATCATCTTTTCGTGCCATAAACCAAAACACATCAAATTAGTTCTTTATCTGCTGCTATGTGCTCTCCTTTGTATCTTCATAAAAAAAAATTAAGGTGGCTAAAGAAATCAACATGTCTTTAAGAAATATACTCTCTGGATATTTTTATATAAAGACATGTACCAATTTTCGACCACACAGAAAATTGCATGTTCTTTGGTTTTATACGTTACATGTAATAAATCGAAGAAATAAACCGAGAAATAAAGGGGGAAAAGGAGAAGAAAAAAAAGAGAAAAGGGAGGCAAGCATGATGGATGAGTAATGAATGCGTAACCTTAAAGAGAGGAGCTAATGAAAGATGCTTCTCCTATGGACATAAGGAGACGTCACAATTCTCCTCACACACTTGAAAACATAATTTTTGACAAGCACAAGAAAATGCAGACACAATGCCCATAAAATAAAACCACCATCGACAACATTTTCACATTCCCCACATCACGTGCCTTTTTCCACGTGTCTCCTCGCTTTGTCGCCTCTTTGAATTGATCACTCCTTTGCTTGAACATGACCAATCAAGATGATTTTTTTTTGAACAACATCAAGATGGTTATAAACTCCTTCTATTCTTTTTTTTTTATATTAAAAATCCTTATATTCTTCTCTTTTTTCCTTTTTATAATTGGTATGTTTTAAAAATATACTCTATTGTCTATATTTAAACACCATATTTAACAAACCACTAGATTTTGACCCGCGCTTCAGAAACGCGGGTTTTTTCCGGTTAATAACAATGTTTATGTAGATTAGTATTTTGCGTTTGATGTATATTATTAAGTTAAAAAGTCATATTGATTTATATGGATGTGATCAAGCGTTTGCATTTTTGTAATTTGTTCGAAATATATCGGAAGATGAAATTTTTGTGTTTAATAGTATAGAAATTATAAAATGAAGTAAATCTTGTTAGTAGAAAGATTGTTGCACACATTTATATATCAGAAGATGAAATAATTTATATTTAAAATCAAGCTATACAAATATAAAACCAAGCATATAAAAATCTGTAGTTATTTTAAACCTATCATTTTTTTTCTAAATCTACTCAATATATTATAAACACAAACTAAAAATTAATTTGAGACATATTATTCATTAATAAAATATGAGTTTAAAAATTATGATTTATTTCATGGGTTTTAATAATTTGGGTTTTCTAAAAGATTTTAATTTTTTTTTTTGGTTTTAGCAAAATGGGCTTAAATTTTCACAAATAAAATTGTAGGTTTAATGCAATTTATGATAGAATATTTCGTATTATTCGCAAGTTACCAAAATTCTTGGTATAAAATATAAGTAGATTTTTTTTGATATTTTGCTTAATAGAAATAAATAAGGAAATGATGTATTTGTGTCGTAATAAAAAAAACTTGTAGACCAAGTAATTTAAAATTTTCTGTTTTCTGTTTGATAATAGTATCTCTAATATATTCTTAACAAAAAAAATTAAGAATATATCTATTTAGCATACTCACAATATATTCATTTTCTTGTTAACCTTTTTTTTTGTAACTAACCTTGTTTGTTACGATTTAAAATTTTATAGATCTTGCAAAACAACGTTTACAACAGTATAGATATGATAAGTTTTTAAATAGTATATGATTGTAATTAGCAACCAACCTTATCGTTAAAATAATATGTATTTGTTTCAATAATATGTATGTGATGTAACGTTTTATAGTTTGTGAGGTCAGAGTATGTGGTATGATCGGGTCACAACTATGGTGGTCTAGGTCTCTAACACTGTCATGTTTGATTTTAGAATAAGTGACATTTGAATAAGAGTTTGAAATATTATATTTTTTTATTCAGGAAGAGAAGCCATGGAACGTCAACATGAAACAACCAAGGACTTTTTCATTTTCATAGACAGAAGTTTGATCAATGGAACGTTGGAATGAGACAGGTTTAGAAGTCGTTGGTGGTTCATAGGAATGATATAGTTTGGTGGTTCATAGGAATGATATAGTTTTGTTAAAATAATTTAGTAATCGGTAAATATAGGGTATAGTGTTACCAACTTTAATGTTAATAGCAAAAGGAGTATTCATGGGTTCAATATATCGTATCCATATAATTGAGCCAAAATTGGTAACAATACAATATAAGGCAAGACCAACAAAAATTAAGTTTCTAGTGAATAGGTACAACAACCTTGTATAAGTAGATTTTTTAGGACTCCTTCTTTTTTAATAGTATTGATTCTATTCTGAAACTTTTTTATATGTAAAAAGTTGTTAGTATATTCGAATTAAGGTCTTCATTCAAAAATAATAATCTTTGTTTGGATATTATATAAATCAAATTTTATATTCTTTCAAAAAATCATCACACCAAATGTAGTTTAAAAAATATATATACAATTTAAGCTTTTAAAATTTTTTGAACATCCTACATATACATTGTCGGTCCAACAATTTTATATACCCTAAGTGAATTTTTAGTTAAATATTTTTATGTTTTTATTATATATTAAAATAAAATTTGTTCTAAGTTTTGTAAACTAATTCAACTCCATTAATTAATATGATGAAAATAACTTCATAAAATTAATTTTACGTAAATATTATTCAGTGTTATCCTAACATTTAATAAAATTTGATAATAATTTTACTAAAATAATTTATTAATTCAGAATTTCATATTTAAAAATTATTATTATTATCTAAAATACAATTTATTCCATGTATTAATAATAAATATTTTGTTAAGAAGGATAAACTTTTATAAAATCATTTATTAATTTTATGGATTCAATGTTATCTTCACAATTACTAAAATCGGTTCTTATATATAATTTTATATTTAGAAATTATTGTTATCAAACAGTACAGCTATTCAATATATTAATTAATAAAGATTTTATAAACAATGCTAATTCTTTAGTAAATATTAAATAAATCATATTTACTTATAAATACTAACAAAAATGTTCAAGTATGAAATTGTTTTAAAGAAAATATCCCCATTTAAAATTATATACTCTAAAAGATTGGTTGAATTGTTTCCCCCAAGGTTTAAAAACCCGGACCGGACCGGTGATCTAGGTTAACATTAAAATTCGGTTTTGATTCTTTTTAAATTTTACTTAGAGATTTATATTAGGCTAATCTTTGGTATTGATAATAAGTTAATACTTAATACCCGTCGTTTGTTAATAACTTCCGCAAAAAGAGAAACCCACACGTCTTCTCTTTGTTTCTCGTACAGTACCATCCTCAGCATCTGAATTTTCCATTGCCACAAGATTTGGAACTGCAGTTGTAAGAAGTAAGTATCGTGAATTTTCCATTGCCAAACGTCTTCTCTTTAAACTATATATGTTTCTTTGGCTATGATGCATATTATTTAACTCATACGTACATTTTTCATATTTTCTTTGTTTTAGAAGGTAACGAAGACCGAAGTGTCTGTCTCAAGATGATACCACTGAATAAGTATTTTATCATTCTCCTACATCTTTTTTTTTTAATTTGTCATGTTTTCATTTAGTTCATTATGCATTCAAGATTCAATTATTATTTTTCTATTTTATGATACTATTTCTAGATAGTCATTAGACAATATATATATATATATATAAATAAAAACCTGGCTCCGACCAGTCAGTAAATATGCTGATTCGGTATTCGGTCCGGTTTTTAAAACATTGGTTTTCCCTCTGAATGGGCCATGTGCCTATATACCAGATGTTGCTATCAATAAGCCAGAATTAAGCATTCACGAGTAGTTAATATACAATGTTTTGAGCCTGAATCATTAAAACAATGTCAGTTATCACAGTAACTGACATGTATTGCGATGGTGCCCTCTAGTTTGAAGAAGCAAATAGATTTTGGACAAAAGAAAAGGAGGAAATTTTTTTAGCTTGCACCAAAAGAATCTCTCTAAACATGTTTTAAAGAGAGAGAAGAAGCAAGGGGAGAGATAAAGAAGAGATATGTTCCCCACCATCCCTACCATTACCATCACCGTTCCTCACTTTTTTCTTTCTTTCTTCTTCAAACTTTTCTCTACACCATTCTTTTATTTTATTTTTCTGAAAAGTACACCATTCTGTGTTCCCTTCAGTTTTTGTCATATATTTTTTACCTTTTTTTGTTTCTAGATAACCAATATGTTGCATGTATTTGGTCAGTACTTGTCTTTGGATCTGATACAACAACTTATGAATGTTAGCAAAAAAAACGTATGAATATTCCAGAAACCATTCTCTTCCAAATTTTCTCTCAAAAAAATTAGAACGAGCAATTGAAATACCAAGATATGTATCGAACAAATGTTTTAAATCAAATTTGAGAAATTAAATAATATTTTAAAATTAATGAAACTGAAATCCAGCGCCTTGAGATGTATAAAACAAAAAAAATTATACCAATACATATAAATGAATTTCAGAAGAAGAATAAGAACTCTCAGAATTCAAGGCCCTCATAGTTTTTCTGTATCAAAATTTAAATGATAATGTCTGGTCCTTTTATAAATCATTAAGTAGTAAGATAATTTTCCCCTCTGTTTTTCAGAAAAAAATCAATTTACTATATTTACTTTATGTTATATCGCAAATTATGATAACTCGACCTTACTGCAATGTGTGTTGCTTGTCAGTAAAATCATGAGGTGGTTTCAGATCAGGATGATTGCATGTCTCGTGAGTCGTGACTCTTTGAAGCCTCTCTTGCGGGCCAACTCATTCCATTCTTCTCGTTTTCTGCTTCTTTTTTTCTTGTCACAAAGTTGACCATAACAACATCCAATACCAATTATTACATTTCAATAAATAAATAAAATATACATATGGAGAGGATTTTGTTTTTGTTTTTTTTTTGCTAAGAGGAGAGGATTTTGTTGTTTTACGGTAACCATTTATCAAACCGTCTTTGTCATTCTTTAAACAAATTCTTATGTAAGCCTTGTTCGTTTTCAGAATGCCGCGTCAAAAACTAGCGGTCAAAAATATAAAAAAAATTTAACTGCCAGCTCAGAAACCAATAGAAAAAGAAGGCTGGAATATGCTAATGTTTGCCGCTAGCGACAGCTCAAGGCATGTGCGGGAGATGCTGATAAAATAGAAGAAACGAAGAGCAGCCATTCTCGCCGGCGAGAACTCTGTAACAACACTTCACTGAAATTCCTCTCTCATGCTTGTTATTTTTTGGCCGCTGTTTCTGACGCGCGTCAAACAAATGAACATGGCTGTATATAAATAAAACCATACTCTATTTGATAAATGAGTTAACATAATTCGTTTTAATAAACCGTCTGACATGTGATAAATGAGTTAAAATTTATAAACTACTCTGTCGTCGTTTGATAAAAAAAAGCTACTTCGTCGTCTTTTTTCTCATCCAATATGTTTCATCATTTTAACGTGTGGAAATACCTTTTCTCTCAGTTCTAAAAAAAAGGTTTTCTTTTGTTTCTAAAAATATATTCTTTCATTTATTTCTCCGTTAGAATATCTCCAAAAAAATTCTTTATTTTGAAATTTGAAAAAATTCATTTTAAAATTTTAAATATGTAATTTTTCAAAAGAAAAACTTTAAACTATTTGTATTTTATACTATGATCTTTATGTTTCAAAAAAAATTATGATTTTTATATTTGTCATAATTAATTTAAATCATAAAAAATTATAAATAACTAGCACATATATAAAACTATTACAACAATATTAATTAATACCAAAATTATACTAAATATAAAATTTTATATAGAAATACATAATTAAATATTAAACAACAAGCAAAACATCAAATAATTCTAGAAAACTCTTTCCATAATGCTCACATCTATGATCAATTAGTGCATTTCTAAATCTTGTTTTAAAGTATTCTAAATCTATTTTTTTAAAAAAATATTTGATTTTATGTGTAAAACTTAAATTATAAAATCAAATTTAAAATATTTATGAGATATAAAATTTTAAGGATTAGAATGATGACGACAAAATATTAATAATCATAAATGTAATATGTATTTGTAAGGATCAAAATTCAAATAAAAAAATTCAATTTTAAAATTTTGAAAAAAAAAATTGGAGAGTAAAAAACTTCGTATCTGAAATTATATATTGTCTTTTGGAGATATTCTTACCAACGAAACCAAACTAACTCAAAGATTGTTCAAGTTTTGATATAATATTCCTCCGGATAAATAGATATTTATAAAGTAAAATATATATAAATTTATGTAAATTTGTATGAGAAATCATCACTGGTAAAGAACCAAAAATAATTAATATTTGTTAGTATTAATATCTACTTTTAAACTAATTAAAATACGATGCAATAATCTATGAAAATAACCTGTTTTTATGGTTCAAACAACAAAAGTCAACTTTTCTCTATTTTTATTTTAAGTAGGTCAATCATCGGTCCACGATGAAGTTTTTATGCATACATGGTTACATGTTAATGAAGCTTCATCTAACTATTTAGAAAAATTGTGTCAATTCAAAATGTTAAATTTCGAACTAGAACGTTGGAATAGTAGTACCTTCAGATCCTTCACCCAACTTATTATTGTTTTTTGTGTCATGAAATCCCACTTAAGTTTAAGATGACTTTATTTATTCGTTGCTGCTCAAAACAAAAAGGCACGTCGATTTCTCCTTACACCCGAGTGAAAACATGTTTACTTTACACATAATTCAAAGTTTACAAAAAAAGAGGAAGATTTAGATTTGGTCTAAAGGTTTAAAGTAGTTTAGGAGGGCAATCTAGTGAAGTATTAGTAATGTTCCTTTTTCGTTTATCTTATTATATTTAAGCTTGTTGAAGCTTAATACAGTAATGTATGAATGCATGAAACTCGATAAAGCAAAGATACGGGGTGCGTGCGTGCGTGTTAGTATCGATGTGTTAGACCATGATTAATTCATGCTCTCAAGGTGAAGATCTTAGCTTCGGTTAAGATCCGTTTCTTAGTTTCGACTAAGAACCGTATTTTAGTTTTTAACTGAAAAAAGCTACGAACTTTTTTTTAAATAAAAAATATAAAAACCGATTCTTAACCGAAAAATACAAAAAAAAATGTCAACTTATAAATTAAGAATTTTAAATTAAAAGTTCAGATTAATCATGATCTTAGTGCGTACCTTTTTGCAGAACTATTGATACAGTATTTTATTTCAATTATTATTTGGATTTTTTTATTGCGCATTGATTCAGGCTTTAAAAATTGATTCCCCAATCTTAAAACGCGATAAAGATATGTGTGGCTGCGTAAGATTATATACGTTCCATTTTAATCTTGATCCTCTTATGGCGTCATTTTCCATACCAAATGACATTTGATTTGCCCTTAGCTTTACATATTACATAGTAATTTAGTTTATATTTTCATATTGCTTAGAAGAGAAACAAAGAATAAGCAGGCATATCATAGCACACACTAAGACTATATCCATGAGCCAATCAAGGGCCCAATAATCAAATGAACTCAAGTAGCTGAATCTCTTTTCTCGATCTGACATTTTGAAACCCTAAACTGTACCAATGTGATCTGATCAACACGTAGACGGATTAAACTGGGAAGTTGATTATGAAGCTTTGGGATTTTCTCAAGAAATTTGTTTCACTCCAGTTGATCGTTTTGCTAGCTGTATAGTTGTGCAGGATCAGATTTTTTTTTTTTTTTTTTGGTAAAACAGGATCAGATATTTGTGATCGATAGAAACTCAAGACGAGGTACCTCAACATCTTTTCTCTACTCTGGTCCCAATTATAGGTGTCTCTAATCAATTTGCTATTGTTTTAGTATACGTTTACAATGTTGCTATCTTTGCATTTTTTGACAATATTGAAGTGCTTTTTGCATCATAACGGATTCAATCACGCTTATTAACTACATGATAATGATTCATCGGATAAAAATATTTTTTTGGTTAAATCTGTTTATGAAAAAACCCATTTTTGTTGAACAAAAAAAAAACATTTTAATAAAGTTTGCTCTAGAATCGGTTGAAGAATCTGCAATGATCGGATTAAAACGAATACATCTGAGCTGATTTACTCGATCGGGTTAACATGATCGATACCAGTTTATTGAGCAATAAAATCAGGGTAATTATCAATAATAGCATTTTTTGAGTTTTTATCTCAAAAATGGTAATAGAAGGAAAAAGTCACAAAAATGACACATTAAAGGACAAAATATCTCTAATACAATTGGTTTAAAATTAAATAAATAAATAAAAATAAATAAAATAAATAAAATAATAAAATAAATGAAAAAAAAATTATAGTTTCAGATTATATGTTTTCAGATTAAAATTTTTTATAATTTTTTTTGAAACATTTTTTTTTTTCAAATTTTCTTTTTAAAATTCAAAAATATTTTTTGAAACTGTTTTTTAAATTTTTATTTTAACTTTTTGGTATTTATTTTTTATTTTATAAAATTTTAAACCCTAATTCTAAAACCTCATCTCTTAACTCTAAACCCTAAGATTTGAATTAATTAACCTAAAGTATATAAGTGTATATTTACCTCTTTAATAAAACTTATTTTTGTAACTTTAAACCTTAAATGTTAGTTTGAAAACAAAAACTTAGTTCGATGTTATCCTAATCTTTTTCTCATAAAATCATGTCACGACCAGATGTGATATCGTACAAAAAGCATGGCAAAAGTAATTTGGAAATATCGAAACTGAAACGAAAATAAAAGAATGCAAGAGAGTGTGAGTCATTGTAATGGAGGACAAATGTCATACAGTGCAAAAGGGGACAAAAGGACACAAATGGGGCTATCAAGCACGTGGCTTTCACGTGAACTTCACGCCCTTCCTTTTCTTTCCTTCTTCACTTTTTCTCATTTGAAGAGAATGCTGCCAAAACTCAACGTGGGTCCCATCAGTATATTATGGCGGGCCCAGCCCATTCTCCATTGTCCTTATACTACCCACGTGGGCTTTTTGGCCCGTTCCTTCTTTTTTCTTTTGTCGTAAACAGTTAACCTTGTATTTTGTCGACATTTTATCATGTTTTATCGATTTATGGGAGATAACGAAAACTGATGAAATATATTTTTGTTCTTTTCACTGATGTTCTACAAAATATATTTGTCAATATTGTGGCCATCCGACATACTGGCTTATGTATATAAAATTTTAACCCCTCCTGTGTGATTTTGTTGATCATTTGAATAATATTTTTGAAATGTGAAATATAAAAAGTTATGGGAAAAAATAAAAGATGCTGAGATTCGACATAGTACTAGTGAACAGTACTGCACTGAGTGATTAATTGCACCTGAGAAAGAAAACTAGTTGACATAAAAATAATAATAAAATAACAAAATAAACAAAAGTGAAATATTTAAAGAGCTAAAAGGCAGTGAGGTTGATCAACAAAAAGAAAGATAGCTTTCACATACTCTTCCAAACGAAGACAAAGCCTTTTGGGATCATTCAACAAAGACAAAGATGACTTCTCCATCACCATCTACCTTCAGACCAAATTAAGTTCTTGAATTCACATATAACATATACACACATCTGTATGTAGATGATGTTTGTTCTTACCAAGCTGATTTATTGTTCTTGCAGGTTAAAAGATCAAGAGTATATGGAGCTTGTGTTTGAGAATGGGCAGTTTCTTGCAAAGAGCCAAAGATCCAAGGCCTTTTCTCTGGAGAATCAACGTACCAAGTCGATCGTGGATTTGTACGAGGACGAGTATAACGAGGATTTCATGAAGAGTATTATTCATGGTGCTGATAAGAAGCTACAGGTTTGTTCCAGAAACATCATGTTTTTTATTGTTGCTGCATATGAAACGAAGATGCTAATGAATCATCACCTTAATCTGGTTCAGAGTTTGAAAGCTTCTTCATCAAAGAAGATGGTGGTTGATTATGAGAACCGAAAGGACAACGAGTTCATACCACCTGATGAGCAATCTGTGGTTGCTGAAAGGTCGGTTGAATTGGGGTTTGACTCTACAGAATTTACTGAAGATAGTGAAGGGTCGACGTATCTAAGCAGTGTAAGACGATTGGTTGCTTCTTGGTTTGGTTTTTTTATCTGTTAGGTTCTTGTCTAAAGACAGTTTTCTTTTCTTTTTTGTCTCAGCGCAGAGTCTAGATGATGAGTCAGATGATCCGAGGCCACGAGTCCCTGCAAGAACAAGAAAATCTTTGGTCAAGAGAAGACGGAGCAACAGCAACGAGCTTTATAACTCATCTGAAAAAGTAAGTAAATCTCATGAAAAACTTAGTAAAACAATCTGATAGATTCATTTTGTATATTGAAAAATTATGATGCATAATAACAGAATCAAAGAAGCGATATCAACAAGAAAATGCGCAAGTTACAGAATCTACTACCTAACTCTGGCAAGGTTTGTCCACAAGAACAAACTCCCTAATCTGTAGATTTGACCGTTACTTACATTACCTCAAATCAATACTCAAATGTTCATTCATAGGACGATAACGAATCAACGTTGGATGAAGCAATTAACTATATGACGACCCTTCAACTTCAAGTTCAGGTATAACAAGCAAAAATACTTTCATATTAAATAACAAACTCAATCTCAAGATTCGTGTTATCTAACCTGTATAAAATATTGGATGGCAGATGATGACGATGAGTAACAGATTTGCTGCACCAGCAATGATGTTGCCTTTGGGTCCGCATTACTCTCAGATGGGTCTACCAACATGTATGCAAATGGGCCTACCACAGTTTCTGCCTCCGCCTGTTCTAGGATCTGGTGGTAACTCAGCAGATATGCTAAGGTTTCTTAACCATCCCACTGGACTAATAACGCCAATGCAAAACTCTGCATTGTTCACACCAATGGGAAACTATTTCCCTCCGTCATGTGCTGCTTTCCCTAACCAAATACAAAACTCCACCTCCTTGTCGAATCTAGATGACGCAACAACAGATGGAGGATCTCTCTCCGGTAAGAAATAGGATACACAGTGAGCAGATGGTAGTTAACTGCTGATTCGCCTAGACTTGTTATTGTCCAAATAAAATGGTGAGAGCCAGCTGAAGTTGAACCACACAGATCCAAAAGAGCACTACAAGACCAGAACAACTTATCTACTCAAGTCTCTCTCTTTTTAGTGCCAGCTTTTCTAGTTCATGTAACATATAGAGGAGAACAATAATCTAAAGTAATTTTCTGGATATATCTGTGTGAATGTTGGAAGTCATTCTAATATTTATGAAACAAGCTCCTGAGTTTATACATTAGAGTGAAGCTTCTGTTTCTTGAATGAACTCCTTCACCACCTCCTCCTCCTCGTCTTCCCGGAACTTCTCTTCGTAATCCGAATCCTTTTTCCTCCGATTCAAGCGAGGAACAAGAGCTTCTAGGATCGCCAAATCTACAGGACTTGCGACGGATTCCTGCGAATTCGAAACTCGATAAGCCCGCCGCACTAGAAGTTCGTCGGAGAGAATACGCAGAGGAGTTCTCACATCGACATGCTCTGCCGTTTGAATTATGCGCTTTATCACTGCGCGGTGTTTTTGTTTTTCAATACAACATTAATATTGGATCCTTTTAGGCCCGGACCGGCCCATTAGTGAGAGAGGAGGAGCGAATCGAGTGACGTCTAGTGTAGACATAAACGAGACAAGAAGGAACCCTGCGTCTGAATTGTCATTCTATACAAAGGAATGCATGTAGAAATGTTCATTCCATTAATTCCACACAAAATATAACTTCAGCAAATAATTCATTTTCTTTTAGCAAATATTACATATGTGACGTCATGTTAAGGGTTTCTATTTATTCATATGAGCAAAATGTTAATTTATCAATTCTTGGTTTTTTTATATTTACTTTCTTTGAAAAGGTTCTAAATTTTTTAAATTAGGTGAATATAAACATCAATAAGTTTTAATGATATAATAAAATAATACTAAAAGCTTTAACATAAATATAAATATTATAATTTTAAGAATTATAAATACTTACACATATATAGATAACAAAATTATATACTAAGTTTGAAATCTTCTTTCATTTGATTTATTGCATTGAAATTTTTTATTGTTGTATTATTTCACTGATGTTTTTTTTGAAAATTAAGACCAAAACTTATTTATGTAAGGATCGGCTGCAATCTTGAGTTTCTTTAGCTTGGCGCAATGGCCAGCATTGATTGCTTAGTCTAACATCTCATCTGCTCTCACATGCATATAGATTTTATATGATTACATTATGTGATCTATATAGGTAAATAGCCCTCGCTGATTTCGATGGCTTTTTTTACAGCTATGGTATGGATAGGCTATTATTAACTTTAGCTGACATGGTCCTGATTCTGCTTAGTTTAACGAACTATAAATGTTAAATATCTATGAATTTCTATCTCTCATTCAAGATTAGATTCCCACAAAAGTAGCAAAAGTGCACATACACATACACATACACACACATATATATAGATAATATCGATAACCATTTTTGTGCTAAATCAATAATCATCTACATATATTTGGTAATAACGCCTTTAATTTTTGGAGTATAATAACTGTTTCAATATCATCTCTCTGCATGTGCTCATAGCTCATGCTAGTATATAGGTTTACTTCGCGGTATGCTAAAACAAAACCCTATAACAGACAAAAACTGTTGACATACCTATAAAATTTATTTCAATCCTCCCAAAAGGCTCTAGAATTTCTTTTATCTGTAGTATCATTCAAGAAAAGCGTGAACTAAATCTTGTTTAGTTTTATTGTACCAATACACTGAGGCTCCAGAAATCTATACATATCAAAATATTCTAAACTAATCTTAACACTAGCTAGCCAGCTATATAAGCCCTAGATTCTACTTATTATGGTATATACAGACTACTAATTAATGCTTTTGATAAAAAAATACAGACTACTAATTATGCTTGTGAGTTGTGACTATATTTGCAGAAATCATGATAACCAAGAACAAGTATACCACACATGTACATATCATCACATTGTATTAGTTGTTGATTATATTTTATTTTTAGCTAAAACAGTATATCACCAAAGGAATGCAATTAAATGATCGGAGTTAACAACACATAAACAAACAGACCTAAAGTTAACACTCCTTGCGTTTATCTACATATATATGTATTAGTGTGTGTGAGCTGCAATGATCAAGACAAAGATCCATTTATTTCTGTAACAATTAATGCATCAGCAATATATGTGAAACAGATCATTCCTTTCCAACCTTACCAACCTGAAAAAACTATACTTCTCACTTATTTATTTAATACTAAAAGATAAAGTAAAGATTATTTTGAAGTGTAAATTTTATACTCCCTCCGTTTCATAATACTTGATGTTTTGCCAGCTTGCACAAAGATTAAGAAAATTACATTTTTCTAAAAACCATATTATAAAGATATAATTTTAAAACCAGTTAGCCAATTATAAAAAAGACTGTTAAATTTAATTGGTTGAACAGTTTCCAATAAAGTAAAAGTTAACCTTAAAACCTCAAAACTTCATGTAAATTGAAACAAAATACTTCATCTAGAACATCATCTATATTGAAACGGAGGGAGTATATCTGTTTTTGTCTCTGCCCATCCCCTGCAAGCTGCAAAATCTGCTTGACTAATTAAGCAGCAACAACAGCTTCAGAAATGCAGCGGTAACAGCACATCAGCCATCAAAATAAACTAAACAAAGTAAACAGATCAATAACAATTTAATGTCAGTATACACAATATTGCAATTACATACTATAAATATATCTACATATACATGCATATATTCCCCACTTGTAAGACCTCCCATATCTTCTGATTAGTTTCTGACTAGAGGAACATGGGTTTTTAAGTTTTAACACTGATCCCTAGCTATCCAAAGTTTATGTTCTTATACGCTCTGACCCACCGAAGCTAATAGGAGACTTATTGAGAAAAAGCTTCGAACCTTTTTGAAGAACAAGTTAGAATCAAAACAAAAGACTTCGGTTAAAACCAAATTCGAATCTTTAAATAACATGTTATTTCTTGATATTATCATTAAATCTTGAACGACATCCTTGTGTTACATATATGTGATATGTATAATCCATATATAATGTGTATTAAAGTAGTGATTAATCTCATAACCAATCATCATTTTCTATCCAAATCGAAAGACAAAGAAGACTTTCCTTTCTTTGTAAACAAGTGATGATCCTCATCGACACTTGCAGCTTCCATTGCTACCAAAGACTCATCATCACTGCTCACTAGCCTCAATTGGAGAAGAGAACCAACACTAGCCATAGAAACGCCGCCGCCACCACCGGAAGACGACGACTCTTCCTCCGTGCTATTCACACTTCCTCCGCCGCCGCCGCACTCCATGTCCACTCCAAACAGCCTTAACCTCTTCTCTCCTCTTGATGAAGGTATAGCAGCCACGTGTGCTGCTCTCCTTTGCATTATCAACGGCACAGATTCAATTACAGCCGTTGGATCATTTCTCTCCATTGAACTCACATAATACCCAATTCCAAGATCTTGTTGATATCGATGATAAAGGTTCTGAGGATGAGAGAAAGAGTAAAACCTAGGGAACATAGCTCCAGCGAATTGATGATGATGATCTGGAATCTTTGGTCGTCTCCTCCAATCAATGAAAAGCTTGTCTTTATTACCAGGATCTCTCTGAAAAGAAACGATGTCGCCAGCATCAAGCTTCTTGTCTTTGACGAAGCGGCTCCAACCTTTTGTCATGACATAACTCTGGCTACTGTTCCAGTAAGAGTAACGGAATCTCCATGAGTTTCCTGTTCGGTCTTCGAAGTTTAGAAGCAAACCTTTGCTGCTGTCAGAATTGTTGTCTAAAGGGAAGTATCTCTCCGCGTGTTGCTTTGGGATCACGAGTCGGTTTAGTTTGCCTACGTCGCTTGGTGTTACTACTTTTTCAAACATGTGCTCTCTCTCCATTGAAGAGGCTTTTTCCACAGGATTCTCTTCTTCTTGATTCATCTTCTTGTTTGAGAGAGAAGATAAAGATTCAAGAAATGAAACCCTAGTTTTGAAATTGAGAAAAGAAGGGAGAATGGGAGGAGAGAGTATGGTGGTGGATGAGATTGACCTAATTATGCAAAAGTAGAAAGTGGGGGGTGTTTGCGCCTAACTTCACTGATTAGCACGATTCTTCTGTCTGATTCTCTCCATTAAAGTTTTCTCTCTCTACTGTTTATGGAGCAAGAAGCGCTTCAAATCTAAGAAAGATAAACTATAATTAGGAACCATACCATCTCTCAAGAACTAGTTAATGAGGAGAGATAGAGAAAGAAAGAGCTCAGGAAATATAAGATTGATAGAGAGATGGGCTAAGAGGAGAGAGAAAGAGGGGGAGACCCATCAACTATATGGTTCTGCTCATGTGAGCTTCTTGTCCTTTTTTTAACCATCCTCGTTTCATTTTTCTCTATAGACATTGGTATTGGAATTATTATAAAACTAGTTTGACTAAATTTTGCAGATTATATTTTATAATCTAATTTATTTTTAAGAAATTAATTTCAATTTTGATACAATATTTTCATTTCCAGTTATTGTAAAATAAAATTTGTTATTTTCTAATATTTTAATAAAGTCATCAGAAATTCAAAAATAATGTAAAAATTCTAAATTTCAAAAAATCCTAGAAAAACATATTTTGAAGATAAATAAATAATATTAGATAAAATAAGGCAAGTATAGTTTCAAAATGAAGTTTCAGAAACAAATTGAATTTAATAAAGAGCAAAAATCTAAGAGGTCTTAAATCATTTTTGGTCAACTCTTAGAAGTTTAAGAGTTCTTTTTGTGGTATTTGGTAATGACAGAAAATCACACATGAAAATAACAGTCCTTTCTCTAATAGTATAAAACTAAATGGTTGGGATCATGAGGAGATCTAATATAGTTTTGTTTTTGTTGAAGAAAAAAAGTAAAAGATTAGTATAGATAAAACTATTGTATTTTTATGAACATGAGAATTACTGAGGTATGTTGTAAGGCTTTTGGGATGGGTTGCCACATTTGCTTTTACAAGGACAAGATGACATGTTGTTTTATAGTTTGGTATTTACTGTTGACTTTTTATTTGTTCGGCCCTGAAATTTATTTGAAGAAAAAGTGACAATCTAATCAAAAATTCAAAAAACAAAAAGTGAACAACTCATTTTTTCTTCAAAAAACAATGAATTTATACATGAGAGTATACGTTATACTTGAGTATATGTTGACAACAAAAGAATACATTTGTTCAAGTAAAGCATGCAACTAGAAATATGTTCAAAGCAAATTTAAGACTTATTATTACGAAGCTTAAAGCTCAAAGGGATTTTTTTTACTAAAAAGGAGATTTTTGACTTTTAAAAAAGGAGATTTTCTCACGTTAAAAAGACGGATGTTTTCGTTATCATACGCAGGTATAAATTTTAATATATCAGGTATTAATCTTAATATATATCAGCTCACGTGAAAACATTAATACAATTTAAAAAAATTCTCGTGGAGCGACCAAAGTATCTATAGCTACCGCGATGAAGATTTAAATACTTACTCGATACAATACTGCACTAGTTGTGTGTACAGCTCATATTTAGACAGACATCACGTAGACATTAGTACATAATACACATGTTATTCAAGAACAAGACACGACACTCGCATGACCACTCCCAGTGAAAATTAAAAGCTTGTTAAAAAACTTCGCGTGAATTCACGTTAAATCTTATCGTTATTTACGTACGTGGTGAGTGGTCCTGAAAGAGACAAAAGCACCATTCATGTCTCTCTGGCCGATTTCGGCTTAATTAAGGGAGACTAATCTATAACGTAAATCTTAATTTGGCGTGATTTAACAAAAAAACTCTCATGTTTTATTTTGCTTTTTAAAAATAAAGAGTAGGTGGAAGAACATTGATCGAGGTGGTCCAAACTCTCATCTCACATTGGGTCACTTGAGTGGTCACAAAACTTTCAGGCGATAAACTGTTAATCTTTCTTCGATGGTTACCACCAGAGATTAAATAAATAAACCGCAGCTATACTACTTATTAATTATATATATATTAGTCTATACCCGTCTTTTCTTGATAACACATCCAACATGAAATCACATTATTAAATTATTTACAATAACTAATCGATCCAAATTTTACTCTATCTGGCTCACCAGTGGGATTTCTGTAAGATGATTTTCTGCAAAGTAATAATGACGGATAAAACAAACTATTTCTAAATCTGAAATGGTGCAAAATCACTAAATGTTTAATTTATGGGAAATTCGGAAGGAGACGTCTTAGCGTCGCCCTTTTCAAAGCATGTACCCCTGGTAGCCACGGGACCAACCTAGAATTCTATTAATATTCTATAAATTTTCCTTTACATTCTAGATTTAAAATTTGAAATAAGGGAAAACATTTACATAGATTTGATTTTAAAGAAAAACACGATATCATATAATACCAAACAAATTTTGTCACAACTATTCGTACTTGTAAGTTTATGCAGATTATTGACGACACACACGCTTTATCTTAAATTTCCAGTTACGTTTTATCGTAATAAAATGATTAATAGGGAAAGAAAACTCACATAATTTATGTTAACTGATAGGGTGCTCTTGAAATAAAGATATATTCTATATTATAGTTATTTATTAAGATTCATTTCTATTAGAATTAGGTTTACTACGGATGAATAAATACAGATATCTTTGTGAATGAAATACATAAGCTTTCCAATTATTTCAGTTGCAAATGATTATTTCAGAATATAGTTAAACAAAATATAGTTTTGTCATAATTTGAAGTTTCGTGGTTTAACAAAAAAAGGTAATGGAAAGTAATGGTAGGGCTTTAACCAAAGGAGGAAATCATGAGGTTTAATAAGAAAATGGAGAGTACTATATGGTAGGGGTTGGCTATGAAAATTTGTGGAGATGTTAAAAGTATAGTTAATAGGGCAAGGACCACTTCTTATATATAGACTAAAGTAACATATGCTTTGCATTGCACTTAACTCTTTTTTAAAGTCTGCTTGCTTCTTTTCCCTATTTCCTTCACCATATAACCCTCCTTTTCTGTTTGAGTATCTCTCCTCATTGCATTTTGTCTTCAAGTTTCGCAGATTAATTTACCGTTTTCCTCTACAAAGTCAATGATTACATTGCATTTGTGAACGATGTTGAACAAAATTAAGAACATGGTTTGAATTACTAGGGAAACAGTGTTTGTCGACAAAGATGTGCATATCATTAATACAATGATAATACGAAGGTAAATGGAACTATAGCTAGGATTTTTTTTTTGTTACATGTACGTAAATGTAGTTTTGGACAGACGCGACATTCGTATTAATCAAATCTAGTTTCATATGTTATTGTTACCGCGACCATATTATGGGAGAGGACAACGAAAGCAAATAGCAAAAAAGATAAAAGAACTATTATTTGTTAAACCCTTTCTCAAAAAAAAAACTATTATTTGTTTGTGTACGGTAATATTAGCTAGGTCGCAATCAAAAAGAGGGTAGTGGTGAAATAAAAGACTGACCATTTTATTTAATAAAAATAATAACAAAGTTGTAAGATTGATTGCATGGTGCGATAATGGGGACATGTTCCAACCGTCATGTGCCCCCAGGGTCTAGGACCATCTATCCCTATCCCTAGCCAACCTATTAGATTGTTTATTCTGGTTATATGTGGTTTAAACTGGTTAGGACCTTTGTATTTATAGCTGAAGGGTTACACTGCAACAAAATCATATTGAATAAACAGATTATCATTTTCAATTTAATTTGTTACAATATAACCAGTACTTCAGCTATATATAAAAGGGCCCAACCGGTTTAAACCACATAACCAGAATACTATCTAATACAAACCCTTTCGTCTATTTAATAGATAGCTTAAGCTAAATTATTTTAAGAACTTTACTTATGACATGGACGGTATTCTCGAAATTGGCTTTGTAAACTATTTATATAGTTTTTTTCTCGACATTAGTTTGGATGGAATATGGCACATATAGGAAACAAATTGACTAGCGAGCTGAAAATTATATACACTGAGACATTTTATATTGGAAAGAAGAGGGCATATAGTTAATGAAGAGTTCAAAATTTCCGTCGCAAATCCAGACTGTTTCCTTGTAGTTATCGGTTTCAAGTTTCAAATGCATTATCAGTTCGTTTGGCTCTGAACTAATAATTTAGCTTTTTTTAAGTAATAGCATAACCTAGTAAACTTTGAACAAAAAAGTATAACCTATTAATTAAAACTTATCAAAAAAAAATAACCTATTAATTAAACTACAAAAAGATATTTAATTATCCAATAATAATTTATTTAAAAATATATTTTACTATTGTATTTGTTGGATGGAATATCAAGAACTTTATACTGTTGGATGGAATATCAATAACTTTCGCATTATGAAATTATGTTAACATGTAAATGGATGATTATAACATTAGTTTTAATGTTGACTTGCCTTCATCTCTTGATCTCGACCTTTAGGGCTCGCACACACAAACAATGACAATGATCGTATATGCTTAACTTATATTAATACATTTTGTGGTTTAGGTATTATTTGAACTTATAATATACATATGAAAATAGACATGAAAAAAATTCTCATTGCGAAATTTCTAGCTAAAATTCTTTTACCATCAGGAAAAAACGACTTGATTAATTTTATTTTCACTTTCTTAAAACTTTTCTTGATATCATAGATAGCAACATACTAGTATTATCTAGCTAGCATTGCAACATGTGTATAAGAACCTTTGCATTTACTGTTCCATGAAGCCATTACATATGTGAATTTGGCAATATATATGGCCTCTGCAATGGCTGCATAAGTCAGCTGCTCTTGAACCTAGGCTCAAGCTTTTTTTGTGCAACTCCTAGGCCCAAGCTATAACTACATTATTCATTGACTGTTACCGCTAACTAACCACATGTACAACTATATATTACATGCACATACCATAACATAAGAAATCAATGTTCTGGTGGTCTTGGTCTCTTGAAACCGGCTAAATTAGCAAAAAAAACTAACCAAGTTAAAGATTTGACATGTGTCGATCACCATATAATTTTTAAAGAAAATGATGACATAACATATTAACAATAATGATATAGCTTGAAGTTAATTATGACATAGACATTTACATTTAATGTTGATTTATATTTTTGGTAAATTCTTAAAAATATGATAATAACTCATAGATCATTATTAATATAACAATAAATAATATAATAGTAGAAATATAAAGATAATAATATTTTTCAAATTTTCAATTATTATTTAGTTTTATCTTTCATAATTATATAGTTTTTATTATTAAAACAAATTTTCAAAATTTTATGCAGTCTTTTTAAAATTGTAATTTTCTAATAACAATGCCATTAGTTTTTTTTAACATCAACAAATTTTAAAAATATTATTAAGTTTTACGTTTTGATTTTATATACGTAAAAAAATTTCTCATAATTTTATATAATTTGATTATATATATTTTAACCAAAATAAATAAATAGAAATATTTTTAAAATTATAATTTAAATATATGCATATATATTATTAAATATAATTTTGAATAAAAAAATATTCGTTTTATCTTAATTTTTTACATAAAATTAAATTATAAATTAAATTAAATATTGTAAGAAAATAATAAAATCTAAAAATGAACAAAATTTTATTTTAAATATAATTTAAATTTAAATTTTTTATTTCTGCACATGATACAGGAAAACACCTAATTATAAAAAAAAAAAAATGTCGATGGTGTCTGAAATGGTTGAATAATTTTAGTTTATTAAAAAAGATTCAACCCCTCCCACCATCTTTGTTTGATTAAACTCTGATAACTAACACTACAAATCGTGTGATTACAGATGTTATTGTTGGAACAATTAAATGTCCATGGGCTTTAATTAAAAACATGTGAAACAAAATGGGCCAATAAGTGGCCTTAATAGATTTAATGAAGAGAATGGGACATTGTCCCACATCGGCCGAGAGAGGAAGAGTTCAAGTTAACATTACATTTTCATATTCCTCTTCTGTCTAAAAGAATAAGAAAAGAGATTCATGTCAAGAACAAAAGAAAAGGAAGAGATGTCTATGAACCATGCTAATGGAGAAGCCCAATTAATATGGGCGAGGTTTTAGCTCATTACTGGCATGTAGGCTGTAACAAAGTCGCAAAACTTATAGATATAATCTCGCTCTCTTATTTCCAAAACTGTATTGGGCCTAAACCGGCTCGAATCTAGTGGCCTCTGTTTGTGGTTGGATTACGTGGCTGGTTTACGTGAGTATTATTTTATATCATGATAGTTAGAGCTGGTCCCACTGATTGTGCCAGGTCAATGGTGAGGTGGCTTTAGCAAACACATTAGTTCATGGTTTGTTTTGTCGGATTACATACCATAAGATTTTATAGACTAGTCATCAATTCATTAACGATAAATATTCAATAAAATCATTTGTATCTTTCAAAATATAATCTTTGCACCCACCCGTCATTTAAGATCATGAAATTTTGTTATTGGTTACAATCCATCTACGTCTACGTTTTATTTTGACATTAAAACAACGTGCTAATGTAAAAGATCTGTCGACTAATCTGAATCCGATTGCTTCTATGGTGTGAGATATTATAACAAAGATGTTGACTGTATCTTTTTTGTTAAAGCGGATGTTGACTGTATCATTGGGTTTCCTCTTTGCATATGCTACTTATCATTTCATTTGACAATATAGTTTGTAGCAACCTGTTTTGTGTATTTCTCTACCTTTTTGTTTCACAATAATATTTTTTTTATAAAATACATACAATTGAATATAATATCTTAAAAATAAAGAAAGAATTGAGTCATTTAGTATTAATGTTGTTTATGGTTTCTCATTATTAATTGAACAACTTTACTTATTGTACAGAAAGTGTAATTAATGTTAGGGTAGACCCAAACTACAAGATATATGCTGGTTAATTATTATCTTAAATTTTGAAGTGGTAATAAATTAAATATCTCACATAAAAATATTGGATTTTTAATTTTTATCAATTCAGTGTTGAGTGTTGACTCATTCATCAACAAATAAATTATCAGCTAGACTTCATCAAAAAATACAAATATGTTGGGACATTTTTAAAATTGTTCTAAAGAAATAATCTTATAATCCAACGGATCTCTAAAATATTACTTGAATAGTCATTTTCTTACGTGTCGCGTTTAATTTAATTCTTACAACGATTGATTGCATAAGTACTATTAAGTATTAACGAATTAAAAGTATTATACCTAATTGCCATTATCAAAAAATATTTATTTTTAATTTTTATTGCCTTTTTATATTATTTCCAAATAACATATATATAAAATAAAAATATTAAAAGAAAACATTATATTTTAAAAACGAAAATATATATTATGCATAAAATGATTTCGTAAACAAAAGTTCACAAAATAATCTTGATATTAAAACAATATATTTTCTTTAACATAATATTAAATAACATAATATATATTTTTTATTTAAGATAAATATATTTTATTTATATCAAGTTATTTTGTCATATGATGAAAAACAAATTCAATAACATAAACCAAAATATCTTTAATGAGCTAGAAATATTTTAGAATTAATACTACTGAGATGTTTTATTTATATTTTCATAGTATTTTATGCTAAATTTAAATTATGATTTACACTTTCCATATTATTAATAAGATTATATATATATATATATATATATATATATATATATATTTCAAATTTAACTTAATATTTCACTTATATAGTATGCTTTCTCAAAAATAATTCACTTAAAAGATGGTATTTATTTTAGAAAATTTTAAAGTAACTTAATAATTTTATGGTTTAACATAATTTATCAAAATAATTTGCAAAGTGATTTTAAGGATAATACTGATTTTAGGAAAAGAAACTAAAAATATTTTTTTTTACTATAAGACTATTTGACTTTAGAGAAATATATACAATCCAATATATGTCCAAATAATAACCAAACCAATTAGATATTATATATATATCCAAAATCATATTTTTAATCCAACTAGTATAATATAATTTATAAAAAATCGTAAATATAAATTACATAATAATTTAAATTGAAAATAAAATATTAACTAATTATTATAATATGTTTATCAATATTTATATTCGTGTATAGCATATAAAATAACATAAAATAACCATTTTAAAAAAAAAACCATATATTGAAATCACCAAATATAGCATATAAAATAACCATATACTAGGTGAAAGATCCACACTATGCGCGGGATGAAGACGCGGAATGAATATTATATATACAAATTAATTTTATATATTATTCTTTATTTTGTGTTTATTACGTATTATTAAAAAATTAATATAATGAATAATTTAGAAGCGAGTAACTATTGTATAATAAAATTTGAGTAATCACATAAATCAAAAAATCCATCTTGTTTATTTTGAATAATTTTTATTGGTAAATAAATAAAACATTCATTTTATATATTTTATATGTTATATAATTAAATTTAAATGATACTGAAATAGATATATTATATTATCATATGAATATTTATTAATCAAGGATTCATATCCGTATAGTTTTATTAACATTTGTATATTTTTGTACCAAAAAATTAAACTATTAATCACAAAATAGTTTTGTAATCTACAATCGTGTTTAAAAATTCAATGCAAATT